>NW_007730826.1:59241-134869 GCF_000696425.1 Galeopterus variegatus | reverse complement strand
CGGACACGGAAAAAGACAAAAAAAAAAAAAAAAAAATCTGCAAAAGAATTCGAGAGAACTGGCCATTAGAACAGCTGCTTTGCATACCACAGTAGCCAGTGACAAGGGCAGGTGGAGGATTACTACTCCAGGAATAAAAATAGCCCAGAGTTTTGAGAAACTGGATCCTCTACACTCACTCTCCAGAACACTCCTCCCAGGAGTCACTTTCCCTTTATAAACCTCATCAAAATCCCCAACACATCCTCCACTCAAAAATCAGCAGCAGAATTTGGGGAACAGGTTCTCACACCTAGCTTGCATGTTTTGAATCAGCAGGTTAAGCCATCTCTTTTTGAGGTCATGGTGGAAGATGGACATTAAAGTCAATGGGACCTAAGCATTTAGGAGTAGGCAGAGGGCTACTCCCTCCCCCCACCCCACACCCAGGGGCTTTAATTTTCACATTTGTAAATCGAGGTTTGGTGCTTAGGCTGGATTTCTAACAGTCTAGTTTTTGAAGGTGGAAGTTCATTTCATCACTACAGAAAAGGAAAGGAACTAACCAATATTGGAATATTTCTCACACCCAGATTCAGTTTGGCTTTTGAGGGCCCCTCTGATTCCTGTTGAGTGAAATAAATGAGTGTGTGTATGTATAAACTGGTAAACGCTTACAGTTGAGTACTCAATAATCATTAACTGCTAAATTATTACTGCTTTTGCTATCATTGTTAAGAGTTACTGTGTGTTACATCGACAACCACTCATTAGCCATTGCTTTTTTCTATATGCTGTTCTCTACGAAAACTTGCATATGGGAATATCATTATACTATATTGACATGTTTTGTATTAAAACTGAAACTCACACTGTCGTGTGCCTATGCCTTAGAGCAGAGATTGGCAAACTATAGCCCGCAGGGTGAAATCCAGGCTGCTACCAGTTTTTGGCTTTTTAGGTTTTTTACAGTTTTATTGAGATATATTTCATCTACTGTAAAATTAATCCATTTAAAGTGTACAGTTCATTGGCTTTTAGTATACTGACAAAGTTGTACATGACGACAATATAATTTTAAAACTATTTTAACATCCCCTAAAGGACCTACCATACACTGCCACACCCCCATTTTTCATACTCCAGTCCCCACCCCAGCCCCAGGAAGCCACTGATCTACTTTCTTTATGGATTTGCCTATTTTTGGACATTTCAGATAAACAGGATCATATAATATGTGGCCTTTTGTGACTGATTTCTTTTACTTAACAAAATGTTTCCAAGGTCCATCCATGTTGTAGCATGTACTTCATTTTTTATTGCCAATTAAAACTCCAGTGTATGGCTATACAACCTTTTGTTTATTAATTTATAAGTTGATGTATATTTGGGTTGTTCCCACTTTTTAGCTGTCACTAGTAATGTTGATATGAACGTTCATGTACAAGTTTTGCGTGGACATATGTTTTCATTTCTCTTGGTAGATTCCTAGGATTGGAATTGTTGGGTTGTGTGGTAACTCTATGTTTGGTATTTTGAAAAACTGCAAAACTGTTTTCCAAAGAGGCTGCACTATTTTACAATCCCACCAGCAATGTATGAGGGTTCTAATTTTTCCACATCTCACCAACACTTATTATCTGTCTTTTTTATTTGAGCCATCCTGGTGGGTGTGACGTGATTTGCTTTCCCCTAACGACTGATTATGCTGAGCAGCTTTTTATGCACTTACTTGCCATTTGCATATCTTCTTTAAAGAAATGTATATTCAGATCCTTTGTGCATATTTAAATTAAGTGTCTTTTTATTGTTGAGTTGTAAAAGTTCTTTATATATTCTGGATGTAAGTACCTTGTCAGGTATCTGCTGCCTGTTTTTGTAAATAAATTTGTATTAAAATATAGCTATGCCCGTATTGTCTATGGACACCTTCCTGCTGAAACGTAAGTACCTTGTCAGGTATCTGCTGCCTGTTTTTGTAAATAAATTTGTATTAAAATATAGCCATGCCCGTATTGTCTATGGACACCTTCCTGCTGAAACGCTGGAGCTGGAAGTCGGACAGAGACAGTATGAACTGAAAAGACAAAAAGTACTTACTACCTGGCCCTATACAGAAAAAGCTTGCCAAACTCTGCTTTAGATTAAAATTTGTCACACAGCCTATTTAAAACAAAAACAAAAAGTGTTGATTTGT
The DNA here is from genome assembly GCF_000696425.1 of Galeopterus variegatus. Classification (NCBI taxonomy): domain Eukaryota; kingdom Metazoa; phylum Chordata; class Mammalia; order Dermoptera; family Cynocephalidae; genus Galeopterus; species Galeopterus variegatus. The sequence continues at coordinate 132,693 of NW_007730826.1, read as the reverse complement.
ACACTCACGTGTTTCACTATATTCTTATAAAAATGAAGTGGATATTTAAATCAGAGATTATGTAAGTAGATGTTGAAGACAGGGCTTTATGTATCAGAAGCTGACCATCAGTGTGCCTAATGTTTTTGTAAATGTGGTTACACAGAAATCCCAATCAAAGATCCTGCTTTCTAAAAATATATGTTCTCATTGCCAGTCAAGACAGTGATTTACTTAATCTTCGCTCTAGTTTATAAACCTCTGAACAGTGTAATCAGCATAATGCTTGGTAGAGCGTTGGAAATGCCCTCACATGCTTTGGTGGAAAACAGTTTATGGGATTTTTTTTTTCCAACATGGCTTATGAGAGATTTGGGGATTTTATTTAACCGCCTTTATCCAAGCAAATCTCCTAGTGACCTTGTTGGGATTTTGATCTTCGTTAAGACTAGAATATATATGACTCACGCTAAGTGAAGGGCCTGCAGAGGATAAAGGAGCTGACATGAATTTCTCCTCTCTGCGAAGAGTGAGACCAGAGTGAGCAGAGTCTGCAGTAGGAGCATAAACACTTTGACAGTTAGTCCATGAACTTTCTTGCTCATAGAAAATGCGTTGGTCAGTCCACGGTGGGAAAGGGACAGTGCTGATCAAAGGCTTTTTATTCCCACTGTCTCTCAAAGTTTATACTCACCAAGAGCTCCTGGGTTCTATTCCGGGTGAAAAGATCTACGTGAGGTCAGGATCAATGTCTGAATGTCATTTCTTCTTGAAGGCCAAATTACACATTTGTACAAGACTCAGCTCAGGTAGAAGGGAGTGGACAATCATCTTTAAAAACAAAAATTAAATCTCAGAATGAAAACATAGTGCATGGTCATATAATTTGCTTTTACTTCATTAGCCTTCCACCAACATCCAGATTTTAGATAACATAAGACAGGTTTTTAAGCCAAAATTTTATTACACTATTTTATTTGTGTTATGTGTAACTCACTCTTTTATGCTGTGTGCTCCTCTCCCTTGCTCTCTCCCATCCTCTCTGGAACTCACACCCACCAGGTTTCATGCACAGGGAAACATTTCTCATCAAGGTTGCCAATAATTTCCACATTACTGAATCCAAAATTGAACTTCAACTGTTTATTTCTCTTGGTCTGTCAGCAGCGCTTAACCAGTTGATCACTTCCTCCGTGAAATATCCCTTTACTTGGTTTTCGTCTACCTTGCTGCACTCCCTTCCTGGGTCTCCTTTGCTGATTCACTCATCTTCTGACTTACACATGTTGGAGGGCCCCAGCAGTCTCCGTCTGTGCCCCTATCCACTCGCAAGGCTTTAAATGCCAACCATAAGCGGGTGTCTCCCAAGCCAGACCTTTCTCACTTGACTCTCCCTTGACTATGCAGCGTCTCCATCTCTCTCAAGCAGACCTGCTAGATTCTGTAGATTCCAAGCTGAAGTCCTGCTTCCATTCACATCCTCCCCCTCCTCCCATCCTCTGTAGCCATGCTGATCTAGGTAAATGCAACTCAGTAATTCTCGTTATCTAGTTATTTGGTCCAAAAACTTTGGATTCATTCTTTAAAAAAGAAAATTATTGAGGATAATATTGAATATACTCAAAAGTGGACAAAAATATAATGGAACTCCATGTATCCTATACCCAATTCCAGTAGCCATTACACTGGCAATTGTGTCCTTCAACCCCCAATCCACTACCACCCCTCTCATTATCATTTTAAATTGAATCTTAGTCATTACATTATTTTATCCAAAAATATTTCCATATGCATCTTTAAAGGATAAGGAGTTCTTTGTATTTTAATATAGCAACACTGTTACTGCACCTTAAAATAATAATTCCTAATTACCTATTACTTTAGTCAGTGTTTAAATTCCTAGCTGTCTCAAAAATGTCATTTTTATTTTTTACAGTTTCTTTGAATCGGGACCTCAAAGTCATTCTTGATTCTTCCCTTTTGCTGCTATCCACACCAATTTGTCTATAAATTCTGTTGGTTCTTTCTTTAAATTATATACAGAATCTGACCACTTCTCAGTACTTCTACTGCTACCCACTGGGCCACCTCTGCCCTGGGTTTTTGTGGTGACTTTCTAACTGGTTCCCCTGCCTTCTTCCACCCCTTGCCCCTTCAGTCTGTACTTCATAGGAACCACAGAAATCATGTTAAAAGATAAGTAATATCATGTCACTCCTCCATTCAAAATTCTCTGTCAACTTCCCAATTGATTCAGAGTTAAAAGCCAAAATTCTCACAATGTTTCATGTATTAGTTATCAGTTGCTGTGTAACAAATTATGCCAAAACTAAGTGGCTTAAAACTACAAATATTTACTAGGTTATAGCTCCTGTGAGTCAGAAATCTGGGTGTAGGTTAGCTGGGTCCTGTGGCTCTCACAAAGTCAGCAATCAAGGTTTTGGACCAGGGTCTCCCACGAGGCTTCAATGGAAGTGTTATTGAGGGCTGTGGGCTCATCTGAAGGCTCAACAGACAGAGGAAAAGATTCCACATCTACTCATGAGAGTAGCAGGATTCAGTTCCTTGCACTTTGTTGGACTGAGGGTCTCAGTTCCTTGCTGGTTGGTGCCTAGAGACCACTCTTACTTCCTTGACACATGGGTTTCTCTGTAGGATAGCTCACAGTGTGCTAGTTGACTTCCATCAGAATGAGCAAGAGAGAGTGAGTGAGCAAGACAGAAGCTGGAGGTTTTTTGTAACTTAATGGAAGTGATATCTTAAAGTGATCTTTTGCCATGTTCTGTTTGTTAGAAGCAAGTCACTAGGTCCAGCCCACTGTCAAGGACAGGTGATTAAACAAGGGCATGAGTTCTAGGAGGTGGGAATAGTCACGAATCATCTTAAAAGCTGCCTGCCACAACCCATGAGGTCCTACATGATTTGGCCCCCAGCTACTCTCTAACCTCAGCTCCCTTTGCCCACTCAACCACAGCCATACTGCCTCCTGGTTTTTCTTCAAACACACCAAGCTTGCTGATACCTCAGGGCCTTTGCACCTGCTGTGCTCTTTCCCTGGAACGTTTTTCCTCCAGATATCTTTACCACTGGGTCCATCATTTCCTTCAAGTCTCTGCTCAAAAATCTTCTCAGAGAGGGCTTTTATATATGATCACCGTATATAAAACAGAAACTCTTCCTCCTCATATCCCCAGCACTCTCTGCCCTTCATATTTGCTTTTTCACCATCTGATATATTTTTTATTTCTCTGTCTTCTCCCTCTGCTAAATGTTAAGTTTCATGGGGCATGAACCTTATATTTCTTGTTTACTCCTTTATCGTTGATTCTTGGAGAATTGCAGCAGGTCCTTAGAAATTTATTAAGTTTTTGACTTTGCATTGTTTTGTAACTATATTAGCAAAACCAATGAGACTTAACTCTGACTTTAACTGATTTTAGTGCTTATCACTGGCATCTTAATGCCACGACTCCCACATTCTTTTAGTAAGCCTTTCTTGATCTGCATAACTTGGGTTTTTCTTTAGCTCAGGGAAGATCGTGTCTCAGAGTTTTAAAAAATGTTTTCCTTCTGTTTGATGTGTTCTAATGTGTTTATCAGGAAAACCAATTATTCATATATTTGTTCTTTACTGTTGCCCTTTCATTTCTATCTTCTTCCATTGTTTTCATCCCTTTTTTTCCTTTTGTATCTGGGAGTGAGTGTTGCCTAGTATGTGTTCTTTATTACTGATTAAATATGTTGCAGTGTTTTTTGTATCTCTGATGATGACTATGGTAGATTTTATTCATTTATTACTTATTTTCGATTTATTTACTTAAATTTACTATTTCTATTCATTATTATTGTATGATTGTTAGCAATTACTCTTTCCATCCCTGTAAGGGGCTGCGTGTCCTGTCCACTGCCATATCACTGCAGTGCCTTCCCACTGGAGCTGAACACCTCTCTGCCTTACTCTAAACTTGGCCACGTGGCATGATTTTGCCAATGAAGTGTACCCCCAAATATACATATAATGTACATATATATACATGTACACCAAATCCCACCAGAGACTTTAAAAATTATATTAGAATACATTCTAAAATTGGTCTTTCATGTTTCTTCTCTATCTTGAGGACAATGTTGCCTTTCTCCTCTCCCCCCCCCCTTTTTTTAACAATCCTTTAGGGGACTCCAAGTTAGATTTTCTTTTTTAATTTTAATCATCCTTAAAGCATGGAGTGTTTGCCAATGAATGGGGTAGAGCTCTTCCTTTTGAGTGTCCTTTGTTGTTGACTTCAGAGTACTCCCTGGAGAGACCAAGATGGAAGACTAGTTGATACACACAGCTACTAGGCAAATGTCTGGGTACCAGATGCCTTCCATTTAGTATGATTTTGTAGTATTGTTAAAGGGATGCCAACTCCTGCTGCCTGGTGGTCCGACAACAACTGGATATATCGAAATAGTGTGTAGTTTTCATTCCTTGTAAGAAAAAGTAGGTAAAACTATAGCCCTAAATTGTGCTTACTGTCTCTGCTTCCTTTTTTTATTCTAGTATACGCTACATGGTTGAGAGTCTTCATCTCTAAAGGGTGAAGATAGTAAGGTCTTCATAGGAGCTGTTGTAGAAGTTAAATGTCCTCAGATATCATGTATATAGGAGGGGGGTGGCTTCCCTCTGATTTTATAAACCCGCTGTCTCAGTGGACGGGATGTCAGCTTAAGGATGGGTAATAGAGAACATTACACTCTTCCTTTACACCTCTTTCATCTGTCTCAAGGTCACACCCCTGCTTTGAGAGTGCATATTCCTCCTGGAGATTTGGATATCATTGAGCAGTATTCTTAATTTCTAGAGCCCTCATAACATTTTTCCTCTTCTGTGTATGAATGAGTATTTCAGTGGGCAGTACTGCTTACGAGCTGGCACCTTAACCTGGAGTCTGATTTTATCATTTTCTTAAGTAATGGAAAGAGACTGTGACTGAGTTTCTTCCCCTCCCATTGTAAGAGATTTTTTTTTTTTTTTTTCCAACCCAGCAGAGCCATAGGTGATGAAAGGAGCCCTGCTTTCCCAGTTTGCCCTGACTCCTGCTGCTGTCCTTCTGTTCTGGTGGGACCAGAGTTCTGGCACTGACATACTGGTTTGGGGATGGGATCCTTTTCCCTGCCATGTTTTAAGATATGAGTTGGCAGTGCCAGGAAAGGATCCTGACTCTGACTTCTTCAAACCTGTCACATCCTGAAAAGTGCCTGGGTTTTGGCCTTGGGAAAACCTGCATCCAAATTCTCCACCATTTACTAGACCTGTGACCTTGAGCAAATGACCCAAGCTCTCTGATCATGTCTCTCCATCTGTAATGTGGCAGTATAATACCCAGGGTTTTGGCCTTGGGAAAACCTGCATCCAAATTCTCCACCATTTACTAGACCTGTGACCTTAAGCAAATGACCCAAGCTCTCTGATCATGTCTCTCCATCTGTAATGTGGCAGTATAATACCCGCATGTTTTGGTCAATATGAGGCTTAGAGAAAAGCGTAAGTATTATGTTTGGAAAACACATGGCACAAAACTGGGTGCTCCATAAATGTTGATAGTGGTGCTATAATTGTCTTTATCCAAAAGTTAATTTAATAATGTCATAGTCTGGATATTCTGGTTCACTACTGAATGAAAAAAAAGTGTGAGAGTGTATTATCCATGCTAACCCCTTGCTCCTGCAACTGTGATTATCAGTCCTGTCATTGATTGCATGTGTGACTTTTGGAAAATTCCTTTCCTTTTCCATGCTTCTATTTCCTATCTGTAAAATGAGGGCACTAAACTGTATCAGGGGAACAAATAGGTTTAATCTCTTTTATCACTCCAGTCAATCAGTAGTGGGTACCTGGAAAACAGACTTAAAAAGATTCTGAGCCCTTTTCTGGGCTCAGCAGATAAGTTTGCCATGATCCATTAACAATGTCTGCAATGGATAGGGAGGCCGGTGGCAGCTATTCTGAAATTTTCCAGGCCTAGACTAGATGCTCTCCAAGGCCCTTTCAGGCTCCCTAATCCACTGATTCTTTTTCTGGGTTATCTTGATGGGCCTTTGTAGCTGGATGACATCCTATTTATCCAAATGAATATTCAGTGTCACTGGAGTGAAAAGTAGGTGTGGATAGTCCAGTCAGGAATCGAAAAGGGGAGTGGTGGATTATGGAGCTGTTTCTCTGAATGGTACAGGGGTTTCTTTGAGACCTCATTGAAATTTGAGCATAAAAAAGTAAAGCATTGTCCTCGAAAGGGCAAACAGGATGGTCGCCCGAAGTGCACGTAAACCACAGCCCAGTGATGCCATGAGGGTTGGAATATCATTTTTTTCTGGTAGATAGCACTTAGCAATGGATACACCGATGGGTCTTACCAAACTGGAAACAGTAACTTCCTGACCTGCAATAGAAAGTTATAGGTTTCCAACAGTTGTCGTATAATTACATGAATGTGTGCTACAAATAGATTATTTTAGAAATTGATTTAGCCCCTTCCTTTGATATTTAGGACTTACGACAAAGGCATCTTGTTTTGGGGGTACTTGGTTAACTTGAGCAATGAGATTTCATTTTCAGGAAACTTCAGGAAGAAATTCAGGAAGAAGCATTCTTCAGTTTCCCATTTTTGTAAGGAAAAATAAAACATTCAGTTATCCACTGGCATTTTATAATCTTAAGCACACGATTCTTCTTGCAGGGCTAGGGGTTTTTGCCTTAATTGTAAAAGCTTTTTATATATAGCTTTGATGCTACATCTTCTTTCTCCAAAATCTCTCTGGCAGGGCACATTTCCATGCCCTCCTCATTTACCTCACTACAGTTAGCTACAGTAACTATTCGTGAATATGTGATTGCTGGTGAAGCAAAAATCACCAGTCTGTAGTCATACTGTTTCACTAAAGATGATTTAAGAACCATATTTTAGATGGTTTTCTCAGAAACAATCAATACTAAACATGATTTTTGTCCACAGTGTACCCTCAGCAAGGTTCTATGATGGAAGGGCAGTTTTGTAAGAGAATCTATGACTATGACAGCAGCAATAAACAGCTGAAAATAATCTATGAGGCGTTTGCAAATTACCCTTCATGAGCTATAATGGTTGTGAAAGATAATTTGCGGTTCTTGCAGAATACCCTGCAAATTGGGTCTTTCATCTGCAATGTTTTTTACAGTTAAAACGTTTCATTTCTCATATTAACAAATGATAACTCTGCATTTGTTAATCTAAACAATTTGATTTATATTTTTCTGTGCTGAGAAGTTGTTGACATTTCAGGGTAAGTAATTATTTTCATTGCCAATTGCTGTTTGTGGTGACTGTAGGCAAAAGATAGAAATCTGAATATATGTATGCATCATTTCAATCGTTTTCCTCAGACTACCCATAAAGCAAGAAGTCTAATTTGCCTGAGTTATCATCTGAACTTAGACATCTAATAGGACATGGGTGTTGACAAATGAGGATTCTAGCCATGCTTAGGGTTTTCTGTGGTGTTTTGGAAGCTCTCTCATGTAATCACTGTGGGCGGGGGTCAGAGTTGACCTGCAGTGTCACCAAACCTCTGGCAGGGCACCATACACTTGCAGTCTTAAATCACCACAGCACATATGTCAGCAGTTCTCAGCTACTGTCATATCTGTTCAAGTACCTCATGGAGTGGCTGTCAGGAGTACACAGTGAGGACTCATGAGAACACCTCACACTGTGGCTGGTACACAGTGTGAGCTCTGGAAACATTTGGTGAAACTGGGAGGAGATACAAAAAGATCTTCTAAATTTCCTTTCTCATATTGCTTTCTTGGACAAGGATTCACAGTGCAGGGCAATGGAAAGAAAGGTTTTTTCACATGAAAAGAGTCACTGCGTCCTTAGAGCAGGATGCTCAGCCTTGCCCACTTAAGTGGCCCATGTGGCAGAGAGCAGAAGAGGTGCCAGGGCCTGGGACAGAGCTGGTGCAACTGCAGGCTTTCCCTGGGGGCTCTTTTGAGTCTACTCTTTAACGTATCCAAGTTTATTTAAATATTCAGAAAAAGACTTACCATCAAAGTTTAAACTATTTCCCCCAGAAAAATCATCTAGCAAAATCGCTGCTTTAAAAAGATGGCCTAGCTTTAGCCTATGGGTGTGTGGGGCCCAGACTAGCTGTGAAGCACCGAGGGCAGGTATAGATTGCTTCTGCAATCATTAGAGGCACATTGGTGTGAGACCTGCACAGGAGGGGGTGGTACATTCAGCCTGGTGTTCCCTATGGTCTGTTCACACTGTTGGGGAGGGCTCAAGCCATTTCCATCCCATGCACATGTGAACCTTCTATTCACATTCCAGTTAGGGAGTGGACTACTGACTTGGGATCCAAACCAATTTTTACATGGCCTGAAGGAGTGAATGTAGAGCCAGTACCCTCAATGGCAAATGTGTTTTATCCTTTGAACCAGCTCCAATTGGTTAGTTCTGGTTGCCTACAGTGCTGTCTTAAGAAAGCATCTGTGGCGCATCAGGCCCAGCTGGGAGGAGTGCTGGGATTGATTAGCGATGTCTGTTGTGGCCTCTGGAGGAACAGCTTGCCCTATATTTGCCATTCTCTGATTTTAACATGTCCTTAACTCCTCTATGCTCTCCTCCTGTGATTTTTTAATACTAACAGGTGACTGTGAGTATGAGCTGGGGCATCCTAAGAGAAAACAGGTAGATTCCACTTTGAGAAAACTTAGCATGAGAAAATACAAATTTACAAAATGCATAAATCTGGAGCCAATTATTTCCATTACAGAAAGATTCCATGAAAGGTTCCTTTAAATAGCCAGCTCCCCTACTGCATAAAAATGATGATTCAATTTACAAAAATTCACTTTGCATGCAACTCTTCAGGACTGTGTCTGTGGAGTAAAGCAAGCCATACCTGATTTTTTTTTTTTTTTTTAAACACGGCCTAAACAATGTTCAGGATGGCTGCCGCCACGTATCTTGAGTCTCTTGGTAATTCCAAGTACTATTAGTCTAGCTCCTGGGATTAAGTATAATTAACGTGTCTCCTTGGGCCTTGAAACATTTACTCTTTGAGTACTGAACTTTCCAATGGGTTATTAAAGCCACTTTCCATTCCCTGTAAGGCGATTGATTTCCTCTGGTGTGTAGACTACTATTGTTGAAGGGAGATTTGGTGCTCAGGAATTCTTTTCCAGAAAGAGCACTGGCCAATAGACATCATTCTAGCCTAGTTTGACACTGATTTACTGTGTGACTTTGGGAAAATAAAGTTCTCTGACTAAATTTTCTGCCAAAAAAACATTGTATCTGTATCTGACTTGAGAGTTTACAAAGCACTTTGAGACAAGTCCTGCACTATTATGGGTAATTCTTGTTTGAATCACACAGGTCCTGCATGGACGAATCAACACCCAGACTCAGGTCTCCTCTCAATCCCTGTTGTTCCCACTGCCCTCACTGCCTCTACTTCCTCCTCCGGAGTGTCTGGAGGTCAGGGGAATGGCCGATGGCCCTCAGCAGTGCCTGCACATAAAGCCCTTTGAGTGGGCAGAAGTTCCCCCATGATCTGTCTCAGTTGGCTGCCATAAACACCTCCCCCGGGATGGCTGCAAAGACTAGCACTACTCTTTGCAAAGTTAAATTAGAGATTCTTAGTGCACACGGTGGGTGAATTATGAGATTATACCAGAAAGACACACATGGAGAGCATCGCTTCAATGTCAGTGGCACCTTCTGTTTCATGCCACTTCAGAATTTTGGGAATGCTTTCCCATCAATTCTATCTAAGCCTCATAAGACAAGTCCTGAGTGGCCCTGTGAGTAGATAGGGCTGCTCTGCAGTGCAAGGGTTATCACATGGCCCAGAAACACCAGGGTTAGTGGTGATGGCAAAATTCAGCCCATGCCCTTTTTGCTGCTACTTTTTAAAACTGAATCACCCACGACCAGAGTTTCTTGGGACCCTCCTAGCTTCTTCAGCAATCCCTTGAAACAAGAGTCCCAATTCTAAAGCAAAAAGGTAAAAGGAATTTCTCCCTTTCCTGAGCCACTAATTTTCATGAGGCCAGAGGTGTGAGGTGGCTGCTGCAGATGAGCCCAAGGGGCCACGGAGCTGCACTGAGATAGAGGATCCTCTCCTCATGGGCCATTTCATTCCTCTGCACCCAGCTGTTGCACTTGAACTCTGACATGAGAGAGCAACAGACTTTTATCGCATGTATAACTGAGTTCTGGGGTTGTCTGCTGTATCAAATAGCCTGCCCTGACTAATACCTTCAATGTTTACATTTGTTTATGTTTTCGTTTTTTTTTTTTAACGGAGCTGCACTGAGATAGAGGATCCTCTCCTCATGGGCCATTTCATTCCTCTGCACCCAGATGTTGCACTTGAACTCTGACATGAGAGAGCAACAGACTTTTATCGCATGTATAACTGAGTTCTGGGGTTGTCTGCTGTATCAATTAGCCTGCCCTGACTAATACCTTCAATGTTTACATTTGTTTATGTTTTCGTTTTTTTTTTTTTTTAAAAGGTCTTGACTAATATCCATTCCCTTATTTTACCTTTATTCAATATGTCTGTAATCAGACAGTCTCTCATGCTTAGCATCTATTTGAGGTTTTTTTCTAGTTATTTTGGGACATCCAGGTCTTATTACCCCAAATCAATTTACCCCTGAAGAAAGGCTGTTGTGTGTGCTGGGGCAGCTCTATTATGAATGGACGTTGAACTACATCACCTAATCTGAGGACCAGAATGGGCCCCAGGAACTCCTGGGCTTAACACCATTGGCTTCCACCTGGTGACGCTGAGCACTAGTGAAGGGTGTTAATTAAGATCACCATCAAGTTTGTGGCAGAGTAGGAGAACTTCATCCCATCTCACATTGCTTCTGGTGCCCTGGGCCTGGGAACTATTTTTTATCAAGAAATGTTCTCAATATTAGCATCCTACCCTGTGGTTAATAAGAAAGCAAGTTTCGGGCTGGCCCGGTGGCGCACTGGAGAGTGTGCCGGGTTCGGATCCCATGTGGAGACCAGTTCCTGCTCACTGGCTGAGCGCGGATCGGGCGCGACACCGAGGGTTGCGATCCCGTTACCGGTCAGTAAAAAAGACAAAAAGGAAAAAAAAAAAAAAAAAAAGAAATGTTCTTCCTTTATGAAAACTGTTTTTCTGTGACAGAGTGGCTTATGATTTAATCCAGAACACAGTAACTCAAGCCCCTTCACCTCCAGATGTAAACAGTTTTATTTGCAACCTCTTATAGGAAAGATATTGCTGTATTTATTATATGGCTCCTGTTGTAGTTTAACTTGAACATTGGCTGATTAGTGACATGTTATGTCCTATATTGTTGACAAGGACTCTTAATTCAATACTGCATATTTGAACTCCTGCTATACTTTAACCTGCTTCCCTCTGAGAACTGCTGCAGCCATCCAGACTCTGTGGATTCCCTAATCCATATCTGTAGCTCTGATATCTTCCTGAGCTACAGGATCAAATATGCAACTGCCAACTCAACGACTTCCCCTGGGCAAGTAATGGGCATCTCAAACTTGACATGCCCCAGGCTGAACACTTGACCCACAGCCTCCCACGCACGTTTACCCACCTCCCCTCTCCCCAGTCATCAGCTCAAGGCATCACCATTTATCTGGTTACCCCTGCAGGCCAAAATGGAATAGAATTTCCCATAATTACACTCTTTTCTTTTTTTTTTTTTTTTTTCTTTTTGTCTTTTTTCGTGACCGACAACGGATCGCAACCCTCAGTGTCACGCCCATACCGGACCGGGACCGGCAACGGGATCGCAACCCTTGGTGTTGCGTCCGCACCTCGCTCAGCCAGTGAGCGGCCGGTCTGTATGTGGGATCTGAACCCTCGGCGGGAGCGCCGCCGCGCTCGCAAGCGGCGCACTGTAGCAGTGCGCCACCGGGCCGGCCCATTACACTCTTTTCTTTTTTTTTTTTTTTTTCTTTTTGTCTTTTTTCGTGACCGACAACGGATCGCAACCCTCAGCGTCACGCCCATACCGGACCGGGACCGGCAACGGGATCGCAACCCTTGGTGTTGCGTCCGCACCTCGCTCAGCCAGTGAGCGGCCGGTCTGTATGTGGGATCTGAACCCTCGGCGGGAGCGCCGCCGCGCTCCCAAGCGGCGCACTGTAGCAGTGCGCCACCGGGCTGGCCCATTACACTCTTTTCTTTATCTCCCACTCCAACCCATTAGCAACTCTGTCAGTTCAATATTCCAGATATCTGCCAGAGTTGATCACTTCTCACCACCCCGGTTTGGGCCACCGTCATCTCTTCCCTGGCTGACCAAAATCACCTTCTATCTCACCTCCCTGCTGCTGCTTCTGCAGTGTGTGGTCTGCTCTCCCAAGAGTCACCAGGGTGACCTTTTAAATTGTAATTGGATCACATTGTTCCTCTGACTAAAACTCCTCCAGAGCTTTCCAGCTCACTTCAAAAGCAATCCAAACGTCTCAGCCTGTTCTGCATGGGCCCGCATAGCCTGCCCCAAGTGCTTGTGTCGCTCGTCTCTGGCACTCCCTTCCTCCGTTCTGGCCTCTATTTTGTCCCTGTTTTGGTCCCTCAGCCAAGCCTGGCTTCCTCCCTGGTGAGGCCCTTTGACTTGCTGTCCTTTCCCCTTATTTATCTCATGGTTCGTTCCTCCTCATTGTTTATGCGCTGCTCACCCATGTTACCTCCTTAGAGAGGCCTTCCCTGTCTGTCCTTTCTAAAACGGGACCCCATCCCGTCATTCTATCTCCACTTCCCCTGCCTCATTGTCTTCTTAGCATTAACTGCTATCTGAATATGTGTCTGTGTTTATCATCTCATCTGTTTCTACTAGCAGAATGTAACCTCTGTGATGGCAGGAGTTTTCTTGTTTACTTCCCTATGCTCGGTGCCTAGAACAGTGCCTGGCACATAAGAGGTGCTCGAGTATAGGGATGAATGAATGATGCTGGGAGTTAAGAGGAGATACACACTGTGAGGAAGAAGAAAGACTGTAGGGCCAAGACCCCAAAGCCACACATTCTGTTCTCTTCTGTGCTTCTATTCTTGGGTGAGTCACTGAATCTCTCTGGGCTTCCATTTCCCATTGATAACAGGGGTTGGCAAACTTTTTGATAAAGGGCCAGACAGTAAATATTGTAAGCTTTGCCATACAGTCTCTGTCACAATTACTCAACTTTGCCCTTGTAGTGCAAAGCAGACACTCGGTATGTAATGAATGGGCATCGCTGTGTTCTAATAAAACTTTATTTACGAAAACAGGAGGTCGGCTAGATTTGGTCCTCGGGCTCTAGTTTGCTAACCCCTGGGTGATTTTCACAGCCCTTTGTCTTTGATTTTCTGGATTCTCTTGGTTTGCTTTTGGCATCTGGTTAAAGATAGTGAGTAACTTTAGCAAGAGGACATATTGTGCATATTCAATAATGGTGGTATGTGCTAAAACAGAAGGAACAATCTTAGGGAAGATTTATAGCTGTCAAATGGGTAGAAGCAGACAAAAAGGAAAAAATATCCCAAGGAGTGATAGCCCCGCCCCCAATGGGATCACACTTGAAAATTAGAGTTTGGTGCCAGTTTGGGGTTGAGCAGTTATTCAGGGTGTGCTTCACACATAAGGAACTTCATATTATGTTAATCAAACAAGTGAAAAGTTATCGCTATGCATCATATTTGTAGATGAGTTCAAATGCCTGACTTTAAACACCCACTGATGACTCACTTTCCTCTTGTGCCTTACCATGAAATGACATCGATGTGAAAAAGCTTAAATCTGCCCCTTGCACACTCCTCAATGTTCCTTCTAATGCAAAAAACAGATGAAGTTCATCCTAGCTGGTAACACACAGATGGGGGCTTCTAAATAGACATTACTGACCTTTAAAGATAAATTTCTCCAGCCAGAGTTTAAGACCAAGCAAGTGGCAATTGCATTTCCAGAGGTTGTCCTTGAGAAATAGAAACCTCACGTTGGGCATGGATTCTAGGAGTGCTCTGTGGAGCTGCTGAAGCTTGTTTTGTTGAACTGCAAAAATGGTTAGGTTCTCCCAAGGCTCACCCAGGGATGTGGGAAGATGGCTGATGTTGTTTGACGACAAATCAAGCGCCCTCAGCTGCGGCAGGGAATGGGAAAGTCTGCTTTCCAGGGAAAGCAGCGAGTTCTGCGTGAGGTTTAAAACCCGTAAGTGCTGAAGTCCAAGGAAAGCTCCAGGAGCCAGATTTGAAAGAGAATTGTTGGACAAGTTTAAGGTCGTGAGCTGTGGCACTGACCTAAATGCAAAAGCAGGAAGTTGGTGTATCTGGTTATCTTGTAAGTGCAGTGTTAGAGTCTGAGGAGGCAAATCAGAAGGGATTTCAACGAGACCCTGCTGACTGCAGTCTACAAAGCTTGAAGATGAGCGACAGCGGCACTTCTCTGGACAGCCAGAGACCACCTGGAGCAGGAAAATCACACTTGAAAGCAGGAACAGTTCACCTGCAACAAAGACATTGAGATAGGAACAGTTTGTGAGGAGCAGTATCAGCATTTGCCTCCCTTTGAATTCACAGGTATTGTGATTCTGAGCCAGATAACACCTTCTGCAACCTCGAAGAGAGATTCTATCATTCACTCTCTTTAGCAGAATTTGCTGGACTGAGTATATCTCCAGTGTCAACAACTATTGCAATCTCTGTGCTAACTATTGTCGGAAGTCTTGGAAAAGATACTTTCTTAGTGGCTCAGTAATCAGAAGATGGCAGACTTAAGGATAGAAAGGTGAAAAACATCTTTTGGGGGGCACATGTCCTTTGTAGGGTGCAGCAGAATTATTTGGGGCCAGATGTGTGAAGAGTGAGAGGGGATTTCAGATATTCCTATTTCTGAAAATTGTGCTGCAGAGCAGCACTGTCCAGTAGAGCTTTCTGTGATGCTGGAAATGTGGCTACTGAGCTCTTAAAATATGACTACCACAGCCCAGCAACTGAATTTTCATTTGCATTTCATTTTAATTAATTTAAATAGCCACATGTGGCTAGTGGTTATCATATTGGATAGGGTAGGTCTAAAGCATTCCTCATATTGACATCCACCTTTGTAGGTGTAATTCCATGAATGATGATTGTCTCTGTTCCTTTTTTATTCAAGAGGCTTTAAAAACACAAAAAGGCATTAAGAATAATGTAATAAACATCCATGTTCCTATAAAAGTTCTACCAGTTGTTCATGAGTTATCATACTCCTTCATCTTTTTTCTTTTAGCTTGAAGAAGCAAGGCATTACTGATGCAGTTGAACTCGCATTGATTAGTGCCCAAGTAATATTTTCCAACATGAGCTTCCCTTTCCCCCACTATTATTCATGTATCCTTCTAGACCTTTCAAAAACAATAGTTAATAACAACAATGGCAAATTACCAGAAAGCATACATTTTGAGCCAGGCACCATTCTGTTTTATATATATTAATTCTCATAATCTTGTAAATATGGTTATATTATTATTCCCATTTTAAAGATGAGGAAACTGAGGAAGACAGAAGCTAAATCACTTGCCAAGATCACACAGATAGTAAGTAGTAGAGCTGTGATTTGAATCCAGCTAGTCTGCCTCCAGAATCTGTCAGGGTTTTTATCCACTGTGCTCCACTGCCTGTCAAATACTTTTTCACAAAACACACACTGTTTTGCAGAGTGGTTTTTAAAAATCCATATAAATGGGGCCGGCCCCATGGCTCACTCAGGAGAGTGTGGCGCTGGTAGCACTGAGGCCGTGGGTTCAGATCCTACATAGGGATGGCCGGTGTGCTCACTGGCTGAGCATGGTGCAGATGACACCGTGCCGAGGGTTGCGATCCCCTTACTGGTCCAAAAAAAAAAAAAATCCATATAAATGTAATCATCATCATGTCTCATTCTGTAATTTTCTCTATTCATTTACAGAAAGCTAATTCATTCCTTTTAACTGCTGTAGAGTATTCCATATTGACACTGTGCTCAATTTAATATTTATCCACCCCCTTACTGAGGTGCATTTGAATTTCTGCAGTTTTTTTCTTCATTACAAACAATGCTGCAAAGAGCACCCTTGGGCCGGAGCTCCTTGGCTATACAGGAAGTGGGAGAGGGTCTGGAATCTAGAGTCGTCTCCTTGTAGGGCTCAGAGAGGATGCTGAGTTTACATTTTCTTAGATACTGCTAGATCATTCTCCAAAGTAGCTATATCACTCCCTTCTTTTTTCCCAAGACTTGAATTTCAAAATAAGGCAAACATCTGTCAAAGGCATTTTTGTTAAAGGGGCAGAAGAAGTCACAAGGCCATGTGGTAATATTCAAAACTCAAAATAGTTATCTACTTATAATGAAAGCTCTTGAAAGAGGTTTTGTTTGTTTGTTTATTTGTTGGGGCCTTAACTAGAAACACAGTGTGGCTGTCCACTGCCCCGAGCCTGTTCTCCTTCATTCCTTGCATTCTCTACTGAGCTCACAGTGCTTTAGGGCAACAGGGAAGGTGTTTGGAGAACCTTCTGAAGGAGATTCTGCTCAGTTTAATTTAGTTCAAGGGATGCAGGACATCATAGTCCCCTTCCCGTTTCCAAAATACAGAAGAGCAAAGCCCTTGTTTTCCTTTCTATAATTCTACAAATAATCTAAACGACTCCTCTCTAAGCCAAAACATCTTCCTGTCAGAAATGACCCGACACCCCTCACTTTTGCTATGGTGCTCGAACATTCCTCAGTTGCAGGAAATCAATTCTTATGCCAGAGAACATGTTCTCCAGATAATCCACTAATCTATTAATGAAAGGTTTGTCTTTCTGAGGTTGTCACCAATTTGTTCATTATTTCTTCAGTTCCACCCTTCCCCCAAAGGGACTAATAATATCTGAGCTCAACCCCAAGCACCATGTTTTCGAAGCAATGGCCCGTGATACACCAACCGCACATGGCTGCAAACACTGGTCTCCACCCACTCCTCTGCACCCAGCATGACGCAAACCTAAATCTTCCCACTCAGAGACATCTTTTACATCCATCCAGTCTTTTAAGACAGGTGACTTGAGAACAGATTTCCCACAGATACCTTTCTGAGGGGATCACTTCCCTCTTTTCAGATGAGAGCTTTCCTACAGGGTGGCAGAATTAATCATGGCTCACCTTCCATGGCTGAGTCCCCACAGGCGTCTTCACTGAATGTGTCGCCCACCTTTATTAATTTGCAGATCAACAAACCAAGGGCATGGCAAACTTGGAGCCTGGCTTTTCATCCGCTTTTTCTGAATTCTGCCTGTGCTTTTCTTCAATGCGAGAAAACAGTTGTCGCTTTCAGGAGACCACTTATTTAAGCAGCCCTTCTTCTTGTCTCCATCTGGCTGGGATCTTTTTCCATAAGAGGATCTTTTGATTGTGCCCTTTCTTCTTTCTTAAAGTGTCGGCCTCCCCGAGATCATCCCTGCCTTTCCCATTCAGACAACGAGCCACATAAAGAATGTCTGTCAAACCTCGGTGAACAGCTGTAGCATTCAAACATGACCCCGGTGGCTCGGCCTTTTTGATTATTTAATCTGCTTGAAGTCCAGGGCACCAAAATAAAACTGCCTTCTTAATCCGGTCGTGGCTTCTGAATTCTGTTGACTTATTAACCACGCTGTGTCAACCCTCCTCGGGTTGGGGGATACTCAATGCAGATCCTCAGTCTGGGGGTCTAGCAACAGAACCAGCAGAGTGTGTAATATGAGGACAAATTGTCCTGCTGGAGGCTGACACGGTTTCCACAGTGCTCTTCCTTGGTCATGGCAGCCTTATTCAGCCAGCATCCGTGGGGATTAGCTGTGTTGACAGGGTCTTGATGCTCTGAAATTCATAGCCATGGTTTCCTTTAGTGGACACAACCTCTTCTCCCTGGTGCCACAAATACTTCTCAGCTGCTCGCTCCCCGCCCCCACCTTCTCTGTTGAATTTCCCTTTTTGGTTAGCATGACTTTGGAAATTCTTCTTCATCGTCTCCCTGATGTTGAGGTTCTGGCCCTTTCCTCATTTTTCACATATAAAACAATAAAGCCACCCCATGTGAGCATCAGGCATCAATGAACTGTGACTGTTCTCTAATTGAAGCTGCTGGGAACTTTCCCACCAGGGACTGGAACCGGGTCTTTGAATGTGCAAATCCCCTGCCATTTGGGAGGTGGCGGTTCAATGCCTGAAGGTGCCCTTCTGCAGTGAGCCAATATGTCCCGCACACCGATGGCAACTACGTGTAAGGTAAAAACCTTGCTTTTACGGAGGCAGCATGAGGTGGAATCCCTGGCCCCAGCAGCATAGTTGAGCAGTCGAATGTGGGCTCTGGAATCAGGCAGCTCTGCATTTGAATCTCAGCTCCACCATCACCAGCTCCAGGTCTCCCAGCAAGTGACTTGCCTACCCAGAGCCCTGTCGCTAACATGGGGCAAACAGTAGACCTTACTTCATGAGACTGTGCCCAGGATTAAATAAAGCAATGCCTGTCATGGCCCAGAGTGTCTTCATCCATGGTCACAGCCCCCCATGGGAATGCCTTCCAGGACCTCCTTGCTGCTCAGAAGGAAGGGCAACCTTGCCTTGGCAGTAGAAGGGAGGTCCTGAGGAATGGCCATGAAGCATGGCCCCTCATGCCACTATGGTGGTACAGAGGGAAGAGACCCCTTGTGAGTGGAAGATGACAAATTGAATTCTGACTATTTTCAATTGCCTGTTCTTTGGGGACGCTTTGCTCTTTGGCTAAGCCCCTTCCCACTTCACAGAACCTAGTAAACTCATTCCTAAAAGTCTACTTTACCCAGCCTGCCATCTTTTGTCCTTCTCTCCAACATTTTTTGAGCATTGCAGATTCAATAGGGAAGTCAAGTGTAGGTGATGAAGTAGGTCAGGTGACAAAGAGCCATTTAAATCTTAATAAGGGCTAAATGGTTCCTTCCTTCCTTCTTTCCTTTCTTCCTTCCTTCCTTCTGTTCCTCCTTCCCTCCTTTCCTCCTTCCCTTATCCTATCTAGTTTTTAGGTACACAGAATTTAATAATTTAATAATAATCCTTTCTTGATGATACATGACTATCAGTGGCCCATGTGTAGCATTCAGTCAATTCATCATAATGTAACAAACATCTGTGAACGTAACGCTTTCTCTAAGAACTAGAAAGTTCTTACATCTACCCATGTGCCTCTCTCTTTCCCATGGGTTAGAAAACATTTTTTTGTGAAGAGCCAGGTAGTAAATATTTCAGACATTGAAAGTCATACAGTCTCTGTTGCGACTACTTCACTCTGCTGTTGTAGTGCAAAAATAGTCAAGGACAGTAATGAACGAATGGGTGTGCCGCTGCTCCAGTAAAACATTCTTTACGAAAACACGTGGAAGACTGGATCGGCCCACGGGCTGTGGTTTGCAAACCCTGCTCTATTCTATCCTGTAACCATTGCTATCACTACTTCACCACACCCCCTGCCACCCACCCTCAACTCCCGCCACCCAGCCAGACATATCCACTATCCTGTCTCAATATATATAAAATGAGGGGGTGATAGGACGGTCGCTAGGTTCCTCTTATGTCTACAATTCTGTCTTTCTGATCAGGAAGCATGAGCACACTTGAAAGGCACTGCACATAAAACACAACTTTAGGGTGGCTTGGACAGACAGATAAATCCACTGACAGCACAACTGGGCACGGGAGACCAGGACATCTGTAGGGAACTGCTAGCAGTCAAGGATACCTCCAGTTCCAACAGTGTGGCTAAATGAGGAAGTACACATTCATGCTGCTTAGACTCTAAAGCTGTGTGGTCTTGGGCAAATCAAAGGCTCTCTGAGCCTCAGCTTCCTATCCATAGAATGTAGACAATACTTACCGCCTAGGGGGTGGGGAAAATCAATAATATTTGTGAAGTGCATAGCACAAGTCTGGTGGAGCAAGTGACAACAAGGGCATCTCCTATTAGCAGTGTGTTCTTAGGCCTCAAAGAGTCCAAGCTGGCTGCTCCCACCTAAAATGCAGATACCCTGAGAACATTCAGAGAGCCCCCACAGGTGAAGGGTTTCTGGGAGCAGTGGCTTACTGCTGAAAGAGTTTTCTTGGTTCATTTGTGCTCCTGCTGACTCTAACTGGTGATTAAAAGATGGACAGCACACACACGGACTGAAACTGGTGATTAAAAGATGGACAGACACACTGAAAGACTTGGGATGCAAAAGCTGATTGATTTATTCCATCTGACCTCAGCCAGGGGAACAAAGGGCGGATGTGTGATCTGCACGCTAATGACGGCAGCACCTTCTCTCCCTCCCTCCCTCCCTTGTTGAGCCAGATCCAGAGGTGGCAAGACAACTGTGCTTGCAAAAAAGTAACCCAGGAGAGAGGCCCAATGTCAGTGCAGGCCAAAGCCATTACCTGTGAGGGGCTCCTGGCACCAAGACCTAGCAGGACCCCAGTTTTCCATGTGGGAACTAGCTTCAGATACACCCTTGAACGTTTCAAGAATTTCCTAGCTTCTAAGACATACTCTTTTGCTCATTTTAAGTCAGAATGTTTCCTAATATAAATTGGTCTGTTTGACATTTCACTTTCCTCTAAAAAAAATCGACAATTATTAACCCTTAAATTGATGGTGTCTGGAAATCCAGAATGTTCTAGGTCTTTCTCCCAGCCAATATTATACAGCTATTTAAAAAGAGTAAGTTAGTACTAAATAGACCCATCTGGGAAGATATTTATAATAAATTAAGTGAAATAAAGCAATTTGGATAGGAAATATGAGGGTACTTCAAAACGTTTGTGGAAAACAGTATTGAAAGGTAATATAAATCTTTCTGTGAACTTTTTGAAGTACCCTCATATATTGTATAATCCCATTCATGTTGCGGGGAGGGGAGAAAAGGTTAAAGGTGGAGGAATTAACCTACAAATGTCTGTTGTTTTGTCTGAAGATGGACTGAGTGGGGAAAGGCAATCACCAAACCAGTAATACTTGGAGCGAGGGGCCAATTTAAGAAGAAGAGAGGAAATTTTATTTTTCTGTTTATACCTCTGCATATTCAGCTCTCTGCAACAAACATGTTATATCTGCAATTAAAAAGCTACAGAGGAGAAGAGCTTATCCTCTAGTGACTAGCCGATTTATATGTGTAAATGTAGCATGCATACTGTTCTCCTCCTCTGTCCGAGAGGATTAGCCCCAAAGATAATATCTTTCTTTCTGTGTCAAGGGGTCTCTGCATGTGATGAGACCATACAATGAATATGAGCATTTCTCTCAGTTTTAGCATCTACTTTGGTAAAATCATGGCAAAGTGTTCCTCCATCCCTGCCAGCAGGCTCCCTAGGCAAAGCACATGCTATGGAGATCTGGCGCCGGGAAAGGCAGCCAGGTCTAGTGACAGCTGCAGCCCAGGATAGTGGGGAGGAAGCCCTTGGCACCACAGATCCAGGCATAAATTTCATTTGGTCGTGGAGGAAATTTGGCATTTAGAGGCATGTAGATAATACTGAAAATATTTCCCTAGTAGTTGTGGATGACCAAATGGCACGCACATATAAATTTTATTTAAAAGACTTCAATATTAAAAAGAGCTATTTAAAAAAAAACTTCAGTATTATTTTTTCCTTCCTTCCTCCCTCCCTCCCTCCCTCCCTTCCTTCTTTCCTTTCTCCCTCTTTGGACCTCTCTCTTTTGGACCTATTATCCTGTAAGTCATATAGCAAGAGAACTAGAAATATATTTTAAAATGACAATCCTGTCAACCATTTATTTAGTGCTTACAATGGGCCAGATATCACTAAGGATTTGTATTAGAAAAAGTCATGCTAGCTATTATAAAATTAAACCTCCAAATCTCAATGGCTTAACACACAGCTGCCCTTATCATAGTCTAGTTCAGATTGACAGGGGGCTGGCTTCCATGCAATCGTTCGGGGACCCGGGCTTCTTCCATCTTGAGGCTGTGCCCTCGTCTTTGTTCTTGTGAACCATCAAGTGGAGGATCAAGGCTGCCATATGGTTTCTCTAGCGACAAGGTGGAAAGGATATGTTCACCCCTGTTTTTTCTTGCCCTTTCTATAAAGTACAAGTGGAGGTTCGAGGAATACCTGGAGTAATTCATTTTAATTCATATAAATAGCTATAGAGCTTAAACTCTCTTCAGCAGGCCTTGAGTTGTCTGATAAAATTAATGAATTGGTGGGTATGAAATGTTTGCCTCCAACCTCCCTAAAGCTAAGGAAGATAGTGGCCAAAATCTTTGAGACTGCTTTTCAGCATCCACTTGTCCACAGGGCCTGAGACTGAGTTAGACGCTACAAAGACTACAAAAGACATAGCATGCTGGCCCTTAGCCTTCAAAGAGCCTACCAGTTTGTGGGGTACTATTTAGTAATCCTATTTATCATGTCAAAGTTGATGCTAGTCTTCTCATCACCTTGAACTTGTTAGAAGACTGCACGTGATTTCACTTGAATGAGGTAGGACTTCCTTGACACTGTCCAACTCCAAGAGAACCAAATCTCAGAAATCCTTGTTGGAGAACTTTAGATGGTAGCAGAGGCAGACCTAGATGCATTTTGGGGCCCATCCTCCCTGCACCCTCAGGGTTAAAGGAAATACGGACCTTCCATTCCAATATCTTCCTAACCTCCTCCTTCCAGCACTTGGTTTTCCTGCACGGAGTACTTACATGAAGATAAAGATGTATTTCAGATAAGTATGATTAAAGGTAATTAGTGAGCTCATGCGGCCAGTGGAGTAAACATAGACAGATGCTGGTTGACATAAAGCTAATGAAAGAAACAAAGGGATCGAGAAACATGGCAGTTTAGGAAACCTGGCCAGAGCCTCACACTGACAAGTTGTTTTACTTAGATCTTTTGATTGGCTACTTTTGTCCCTGCCCCGACAATATAAATTGGAATCAAATTCATGCTCATGTTTGATTGTTTACTCATGTTACACGTAAAATGAGCATTTTGCGTGGCTCCTCTTGGTGAATTTTTATTTGCTTTTGTACTTTTATTATAACATGTTAGTGCAGTTTCTGTAATAGATTACAATGTATGTTTCATATTTTTAAGTTATAGCTTAGTGTATGTATGTTGTGATGCACTAATAAGTCTGTGTTTTACTTTTTCTCTTTTTATTTTTTTTTTTTTGTCTTCTGTCTTTTTCCGTGTCCGGCCACGGATCGCAACCCTCAGTGTTGCCCCCGGACCGGACCGGGGACCGGCAACGGGATCGCAACCCTCGGTGTTGTGTCCTATGCAAAGGAGTGTTTTGCCTGTGGACAGAGTTCACCATCTTTGGGATTATAAAGCATGTGTTTATGTGAGTTTGCCTAGAATCAATTTCAGTCCCGGTAAATCTGTGCTCTGCGTATCTCTGCTTGTCATCAAAATAGCTCCATAAACAAAAGAAAGTAGGTTGTTAGTGTCGTGCAACTACAACCTTCATGTGGAATGTTTGTAAGTAAAATCAAGGCTCTGCTTTGACTCTGATGCAGCCTCCATCCGGGTTTATCATGGGCACCTTCCCATTCTGGAACCATGGTAATATTCTCATTCTTTCACTTAACTCAAGTATTCCCATCTCTGGCCACCTACTATGTGCTTGTGCTGTTATTTTTTAAGGTTTTCCTGCTGATAGTTGGTAGGAGGTTCTTTTCCCCATCCTCGCATAATTAGAGAAAGCATGTAGTCATCTCCCCAGGGCTGTTTAGCTTTCATCATGGAGCATGACTATCAGAGTTTCGAGGTTGATAGGAGTGGAAACATTTGTGTTCAGCAAGCAGGCTCCTTCATGTGTTGTCAACATTTCATTTGTGATTCTAATGAGGGCTGAGGAGAAAATAAACTGTGTGTATCGCTCTCGCTGCTGCAGCTGATGTTTATACGTTTCTATCCATGGCCTCGAGTTGCTCCTGCCACGAAAGCATTTGGAAATGCAGCTTGTGCACTGCTGCTGTGTGTGATGAAGAGCTAAGATGGTTAGATCTACGGAGACTCTCCTGAGAATGAACAACGTAGGCGTTTCCTTCTTAGGGACTGACATTTCTTTTATTGGTGTTTTAAATTTCTCCTGAAGGTGAAAAGAACATCCTTATATAAAAATAAGGTGTACTAAACGGATCCTCATTCTGGACTCCTTTGTTGCGTATTTTTTCTTTATTAAAGAAACATCTACTGAGTGTTTCTAACCTGCTAGGCTCTGTGTTTGGGGATATTATGGGCATCAAAATAAGAAACTGCTAAGTAAATGGACCTACAGTCTAGATGATTACTACAGCCTGAAAAGGAGACAGACATTTATTATACAGCCATACAAATACATGAAAAATTGCAGCCACAAAAAGTGGTAGGAGGGCCAGCTTGGTGGGCGGTGCTCCCGCCGAGGGTTCGGATCCTATGAGGAGACCGGTTCCCGCTCACTGGCTGAGCGCGGTGCGGGCGCAACACCGAGGGTTGCGATCCCGTTGCCGGTCCCCGGTACGGGCACGACACCAAGGGTTGCGATCCCGTTACTGGTCAGTAAAAAAGACAAAAAGGAAAAAAAAAAAAAGTGGTAGGAAGAGGAGGTCCACGGTGCTGTAAGAGAATAGAAGCAGGGAATTTGACGAGGGAGGTTGGGGCAGGCATTTCTATGGATGTTATAACCAGGCCGAAATCTGAAGTATGAGCTAGAATTTACTGCAGAGAAGAGAAGGTACGAGGGCCATTCCAGGTAAGGACATGACATGTGTTAGGCTGAGAGGTCAGAGAGAGATACACTGTGGTTACAGCACAGAGGGTGAGGGGAGAGCTGGGGTAAGTGGATGCTGGAGAAGAAGTGAAGAAGCCAGTTGCTGAGCCCCTCATCCCCATCTTTCACAGTGATTTTATTAGTAATATTGAAAATCTCTCTCTCCGTCTCTCTGTCTCTCTGTCTCTCTCTCTCTCTCTCTTCCTCCCTCCTTTCCTCTTTTCCTCCCTTCCTCCCTCCCTCTCTCTCACACACACACTTTTGCGAGAATACCGACGTCTGGCTTTTGGGTCGAGACCAGCGCCCTGCAGCGCACCTTGTACTATACTGGGGAAGTCTTTCACCTCATGGGTGGCGTCCTTTGGCAGCTCTCCCCTCTCACCATAACTAGAACGATGCATGTTGCTGTCTTCTGCACACTTCTTAGAGGAGGTAGAGAGGATGGCAACTTTGCAAGCATTACTAAATCTCAGTGCATGTTTATCAAATCCCAGCATCTATGTACAGTTAGCAGTAGTGGGTAAATCCATTTCACATGTGCCCCAAAGGCAGCAGAATGGAGGAGCTGCTGTCCTTGCCACATGAGTGCCTGAGTCTAGGGCAGTCAAGGCAGCACCAGCCTTGCTGGTGTTGCTCTGGTGAAATGGAACTTTCCCTCCTATGAGTTTGTGTGGATGTTAGAGTGGATGAGACACCCAGCAGACCAGGAGTGGCAAACGAGGGTTTGTGTCCCGCAGCTTGTGTCCCTGCTTTGTGGGCCCATGGCAGCCTCCCTCCACAGCCCAAGAGGCCAGCCATGGCCTCAGAACCCTTTCTAGTCCAGTGCTCGAGGCACACACATCAGACAGACACAGGGACCATGCTGACATAATCCTAATAGGTGTTCCTGAATTAGATCTTTCCCATTTGCAAATCTGACTAACCTAAGTGCCCCTAAAGTCAGTAATACAAAGCCAAGTGCTGGGAGGAGAATTTGAATCATGCCCTAGGAAGCTACCGACTGAGCCCACTTCTACATCTTGATGTAAACCTGCTGTCTTCTCCTTGTCTTCATGAACATGGTAATTTTTCTACAGTGGTAAAAATAAGTTAATTCTTTATTTTTAATAATGGCCTTCAAGTGAGAGACATAATTTTAGGGCATGTTGAAAAAGAAGTTAAGTTGTGGTCTGTGTGTTTGCATGGGAAACCCACAGCTTGCACTGGAAATGTGATTCCAGAAAAGTTGTGAATGGCATAGGCATTCATGTTTTTGAATTTGGGCATGTTGGACGATCTGCATCAGAGCCCCCTGTGATTGCCAAGGGTTTGCTGTAGGCAGCGGTCAAGGTGAGCCTTGTATATGCTACCTTACTGAAGCTTTCTCTACACAGCATGTCCATTGGCCTGAGAAAATAAAGTGCCCAGTCCAGAGGAAGCTGTTCTGAAAGGGACACATATTGGGCAGTGAACTGGGGCCCAGAGGAACCTGTGAAGCCAGCTCAGCATTTAAGGTGGGGAGGCCCTGTTACTTAGCAGCTCCTCCTTTGTTTAGCTCGTCCTCTGTCTAAAAATCCAATTTGCTGTTACTGACACCGTGAGTCCCTAAATTCTCAGGGTTGAATCTCAGCAGCTAAAACTCACAGAATGCTCAGAAGGTCTCAGACATGAGGTGCTTTACCTGGAGACAGTCATGTTATTTCTCCACAATTCCAGGGGAGAATCTATTATCTTCCACATCTTACTGAAGAAAAAACTGAGACTTGGTGAAGTGGAGTCAGTTGCCCAAAATCACAGTTTGTAAGTGGTAGAGCTGGGACTTGAACCATGTCTGCTTAACTACAAATCATTTGAATTACAATGTTCTTTGATCTCATCTTATTCTTCCCAGTCCCTTCCCCTTGCATTGGGGGGAAAGCCAAAGAAGGGCCCTAAAAAAAAACTTTAGCCCAGACAAAACAGACTTTGAAATAATTCACCCACCCCTACCCAGGAAGACGTCCACCCTTGTAGGTCTCCACTGCCCATTGTTTTTGGAGGCACAGGCTGCAGGGAACAGAGGAGAGCCTGCTGTCTGCTGTGGCCAAGGTGGGGGAGAGCGCTCAGGGGCCAGAGGAGAGGCAAGCAGGGCATTTTGTGCAGAGAGTTAGCACTAATCTGGTCCGTCCCCCAGAAGAGTGCTATCAGTCAGATCTCGGACACATTTGTCATGGCTGCTCTCCTGTTCAGAAGCGGCTGCTGCAGCCCTCCACCCTCTCTTCATCGCTGGGCAGGAAGGAGAGAACTCCCTTTGATCTGTAGACCAGTAGCAGGAGAGGCATGGAATTCTCAGGGCCTGCTCCTGCCCCTCCACCCAGGCAATTGTTTGCACAACCACAGGAACAAGGCCCCTCGGCCATGTCCGCTCTAGAGCATCAGACTCTGAAGACAGAGCAAGCCCTGCAAGAGAGTAGAAGTGGGTGGCCACTCCCTTCACACAGAGGACTTCTAGGTCACAGTACAGAGGACAGGATGCCTGGACTCAGAGCTGAGCAGATAAGCATCTCACAAAGAGGGGCGGAAGTGCGGGGAGTGCGGATCTTACAGCGGACTTCTAGGTCACAGTACAGAGGACAGGATGCCTGGACTCAGAGCTGAGCAGATAAGCATTTCACAAAGAGGGGCGGAAGTGCGGGGAGTGCGGATCTTACAGCCACCCCACTGGACAGCACGAACTTCTGTGGGCAGGAAAGAATCACACACTCACCATGTTGGTTTCCAGTCTCCGTCCACAACCCTGTCCCCCCCCGCCCCCCATAAAAGGCATTTGCCTGGAAATGGATTAACTAACTTTTGAGATATATGTGTAGTTTTTAAAGTAAGACAGGTAGCTCTTGAAAAACTGTGCCTGCTGTCTAGGTATCCTCCTTAAGAAAGAAGGTTTTGGAGTGTAGTAATTCTGAATAAGGAATGTATGTCTTTTAAAAATATATTCAGCTTCACTGTAGTATGGCATACTTTGATGTATTAAAATACAGCTCACTCCACTCAAATTACTGCCTCAGTGCCTAATGCTGTAAAATTAAACTATTCCTCACCGATATTTTATTAAACTCCACCAGCATTTCAGACACATACATCTCACAGAGCTTCGGGCCATATGTTTTATATGCTATCAGGGTGAACTCTGACATCAGTCCCTAAACCCCCCTTCCCCCATGTCTTTATATAGTGCAGCATTTTCAAAAACTTTGCTAGAGGCTACTCCCAAATTGTTGACTGTTAGAAGTAAATGTCTCTGGTTGTGTGGCTGTGAATGCCTAAAAAGGCCAAAAACAAACAGAAAGAGTGCTTTATGAAAAGTCCTCGTCCCCTGGATATCACTTTTGCATTTATTTTTTGCTTGATATTACTGAGGTTCTTTTGGGGGGAAGGGGGCTGTTTTTGTGGAACTTTTCTGAAACCCATGTGCAAAAAAGAGCATATGTCTATGCACCATGAGGGCACCTCTCTAGCAGGGAGCTAAAGTTATCTGTATGTTTGCATTTTGAGAAATAAATGGATATAGCCATAAATGCCGATCCTCTTAATAGGACTAACTTTGTCATTTAATAAGGGAGATTATTTCATAGATTTAAAACCAGTTAACACATTTAAAACTTGATAAGGCAAGGCAATCCTGGTATGTTTCCTGTTCTGCAGTGATTAAAGCAAATCGAACGCTGGACTAGGGGAGGTTTTCCATGGTACAAGTAATGCCGTGAATGTTTCTCCTGGTAATGCAATTAGGAAATATTGGCCCCAGTTAATGTAACTTAAACAAAACATGTTGTCCTCGTCAAACTTGTTCAAGTTGTTAAACAGGCAAAGCCTTGTCCAAAAAGTTAAAAAACAGGGGCATATAGTGTTTCCATGGAAACTCTGTTAAAATACTGATTTGTGGATATGATCATAATCAGCCCCATAATCTAATATGACTGAATTAAATGAAAAAGAATCTCAGTTATGAAGTAAGCCCCCTGTGTAAGAGTATTCTTACACATGCAGAAAACATATGGATCCTGACGGACACTATTTTCAAACTACTTATTGGCTCAGGACTAGAGCTTTAAGACTCCAGTTTTGTCTGTGTCTTTTTCCCCCTCCATTCATTGTTCATCATTTTTACAATGCTGGGATTATGTGGGTGAGCAGTAAATAAAGTCTTGATGGCATTTGGGTTTTTCAATATCTATCGTCGCTCCCCACACAACATCCCATATTGTTTTCATTGTCTTTTGTGACAAGAGAAGACAACCCATAATACTTAATGGTTTGTGGGATGTTACAAGATTAAGTTTTAGTGAGGTAATAATTTATTCCTGTTAATGGGATCTTGGTAGAATTTTAATCATGAAGTTGCAAATGGATGCCTTTGACCTCTAGAGGAAAGGACACTCAGCCAAGTGCTGGGGTGAGTGTCCCTTGGACCTGGGACAGAGGCTTCAAGGACTTGCAGTGGCCTTTTCCCTACCACCCAGCTCTGCAGCTCCATTTGCACCTGTCTGAGCTGTATTACAAATGGAAACTGCTCACCATGGGTTAAACTTCAGCCTTGTAAAATGGTGAAGACAGCTGTCTTTCAGCAAACCTACTTGATTTATTTGGAAACTGTTCCATCCAGAGATGATCACTTGTGGTATGTGTGGGATCAGTTTCCTTCTTGCAAAACTGTGTCCTCAGTCATGTACAAACTTCAAATAGGGTTTACCAAGTGATTATTCTCCAGAGCCCAGCAATCATGTGTACTTCAGCCACAGCATCCCAGATTTAGACTCTGACCTAAGGAGTAGAGACTGGCTTCTGGGTTCTCCCATCCACTTCCCACCGTGGCTGCAGCTTCCAGGTGTGCTTACCTTCTGGTTTGGGCACAGGGAAGAATGAACAAAGAGAGAAATAGCTTTAGGCCTGAATGAGTCTTGGTGTCAGGAGCTTGAATCTGCTGGTTATTTGCTTTTCTTAATGCCTCACTTTCTATTTCTTCCAGAATTTTCTTTTCTTTCCTTTTTTTTTATATAGCAGATTTAGTTTTACAGAGAAATTGAGCAGAAAGTGTAGATAATACCCGTACCCTCCCCACAGTCACACACAGTTTCTCCTACTAATGACATGTCACATTAGTGTCGTACCTTTGTTGCAATTATGAATCAATATTGATGTATTATTATTAACTTAATTTTACATTAGTGTTCCCTCTTTGTATTGTATAGTTTTATGGGTTTTGCCAAAAGCGTAATGTCATGTGTTCACCATTATACTATCACACAGAATAGTTTTGCTGTCCTAAAAATCCTCTGTGCCTCATTTTCTATTTCTAATTAACTTGGTTTCATAGCAAAGCAATATATGAACATGATTTTAAAAAATTAAATAGTTCTAAAGAAGTTTACAAAGAAAAAAAGCAGGCGCTGACCACCACCTCCAACCCCTAACCTCACTTCCTAGAGGCAACCACTTCCAACTCCCTTAGCATCTCGATTTCCCGCTGGCTAGTTGAGATTGCTGCTTTTCAGTTAATTTTAGACATTACTTATTTATTTCCTTTAAAGTATGGTGTTTTGGATTTTTCACACCAGCCCTTCCTGCCTTCTCCCTATTCCACCAACACAGCTGCATACTTATTTCATAGCTTTTAATTAATTAAACAGTGATTATATTATTAGGACAATCTATTTGTATTCCCTACTGCATTAACTAGTGTGCTATTATGTGTTTTCTTTTTTTTTATAATATTTTCCCTGAATTAAAAAATCCCTTTGTCTTTTTATTCATTTCTACCAGTGACTAGAGGGCTTAGATGGCAAGACCAAAGACTCAGCAGAAATAATTATGTCATATTTTATTTCTTTTAAACATAGAAATGAAAGGAGAAAAGCAAGGGAGGGAGGGAAGGAAAAAGGAAGGAAGAAAGGAAAGCAAAGGATAGGGAAAAGAGAGAAAAGAAGCAAAAACCAACATGGCAAAACTGACAAGATTTGGCAAGGCTGAATAGTGGATATAGAGATTATTTATCATTATTGTTATTGATTTGTTTTATGTTTCTCCACTTTGCTTGAAATATTTTTGTTTTTTTGTCTTTTTCCGTGTCTGGCAACGGATCGCAACCCTCGGCGCTGCTCCCGCGCCTCGCTCAGCCAGTGAGCGGGAACCGGTCTGCATGTGGGATCCGAACCCTCGGGCAGGAGCGCCGCCGCACTTCCCAAGCGGAGCACTCATCCAGTGCGCCACCGGGCCGGCCCTCATGAGATATTTCAAATGCCTGTTATTACTACATTCTAAATGTTCAGTGTTTCCATCAAGCTTTGGAGAGACCTTCTCCCTGCACCCTTCGTCATCCTGTTTCATCTGGACTTGTAGCTCTCTAGGCCTGCTGGGCAGCTGGGCTCCTAAGACTTTCCCTCACCATTTCCTCTGTCACATCCCCCTTTCTCCTAGACTCATGCCTTCCTTTTTTCTGACTTAATTTCTCATTTTGCTGATAAACATTCTCCAATAGATTTCCAAGAAAGGGAGATAAAATTTCCTCAGTCCTTGTAGCTCTGAAATGTCTTAATTCCACTTTTTCACTTGATAATCATTTGGCTGGGTATAGAATTCTGGGCTGGAAGTCGTTTTCTCTCAGAAATGTGAAGGCTATGCTTCATTTTCTTGTGACTTCTGGTATTGTTGTTAAAAAGTCTGATGCCACTCTATTTTCAGAACCTTTGATATGACAAGGTTTTTCTTTTTTCCTTTTTGTCTTTTTTCGTGACCGGCAACGGGATCGCAACCCTCGGTGTTGCGCCCGCACCTCGCTCAGCCAGTGAGCGGCCGGTCTGTATGTGGGATCCGAACCCTCGGCGGGAGCGCCGCTGCGCTCCCAAGCGGCGCACTGTAGCAGTGCACCACCGGGACGGCCCTGACCAGGTTTTCCCAACTTCCATCCGGGAAGCTTTCTTTGCCCCTAGTGTTCTGAAATTCCAAGATGTTGTGAGTCTTCTTCATTCATTGTGCTATTTTGCAAGCTCTTTTGATTAAGAAATGCATATCCTTCAGTTATAGGACATTTTTTTATATTATTATTCTTTGTGTGTGTGTGTGACTGGTAAGGGGATCGCAACCCTTGGCCTGGTGCTTCTTCATTCATTGTGCTATTTTGCAAGCTCTTTTGATTAAGAAATGCATATCCTTCAGTTCTAGGACATTTTTTTATATTATTATTCTTTGTGTGTGTGTGTGTGACTGGTAAGGGGATCGCAACCCTTGGCCTGGTGTCACCCGCACTGCGCTCAGCCAGTGACTGCACCGGCCATCCCTATATAGGATCCGAACCGCGGCAGGAGCACCGCACTCTCCTGAGTGTGCCACGGGCTCAGCCCCTATATTATTATTCTTACAGATCTTTTTGTTTTATTTCCTGGGAGGTTTTCTTTTTCCAACATGCATCTTTCTAGTCTTAAATATATTTGTTTATTTTGACTCTTTCATTTTAAATTTCTGAGAGTTCTTTCTTTACAGCAGCCTATTCTTGTTTCAAGGATACAACACTTTCTGTTATCTTTCTGAGTATATCAACTATAGTGAGAGTTTTTTATTTGGTTTTTTTTAATGATGTCTGTGCTGTTAACACTAACTTATTTACTTTCTGTTAATTTTTCTTTCCTTTTCATGTTGAAAGCTCTCTGCAAATATATGTAACCTAGTTCTTATCTAAGTGCGGGGCACTAAAATGCAGACTGAAAGTTCCTTCACAAATAGCCTTACTGTTGGGTGAATCAATGGAAATTCAGCCAAATTCAGTGATGGAGAAAATATCAGTAACTCCAGGGCTTGTTTGGGGCAGGGTAGTAGTGGTAATAAGCCTGTGTGTTAGCATCCGGAAGCTGGGCAGGGGAAGGAAAGCTAGGGATTTTCATGAGTTGGCATGCAAGTTTTTATATTTCTAGTTTAGCCACTCACCCTGCCTCATGTGGACATTAGCATTCCTCAGGAATACGTAAGATATTTGTGGCACATGCAGCAGAATGCATGGTGTTGGCACCTGCTAGTATTATGCGTTCTAGCCTATCTGTCGCAGTGATTAGAATTTCTAGGGGATCTGGCTCTCCAAGCATTATTCTGTAGTGTCTTGGCCTTGAAAGTGGCCAAATAGGGACAGTGTTCCCTGTCTTCAAATGCCATCTTTTTCCTTACCCCTCTCTCCTGTACTCTGCTCAGGCATGTATCTCTCTTTCTCCCGGGTGCCTGTTAATGTCTCCAGAGTAAGAACAATGTCTTCTGGGTATATGGTGATAGAGAACAGAGTCTTTGAGGAGGCCCAGAGTCCACTTGAGGCTTTCCCACCTATCAGCACCATAACCTAGGGCAAGTTATTTAACATGTCCAAACTTCAGTGTCCCTAACTCTTAGCCAGCCCAGTGGGATCTCAAGCTTGTCAAGCACTGTCATTCCCCACTCCCTACCAAGTGCAGGTGTAAAATGCTTCCCTGTCACTACTTCATTAGGTGTCTAGGAACACACTTCCCTTTCCTCAAGATTATAGTTGTCCTGGGGCATTGTGAGGATATAGGGAATCAGACAGGGACCAGGCAGGGTTTGCAGCATGTGAAGAAGTCACTTCTGCTGGGCAGTCGATGGACAATGCCACAAAGGTGGGATAGTGCAGCAGTGCTGTTAGGTGGTGGGTGGTGCCCTCCTTGGAGGGAGGGTGGGACCTGACCTCTACTCCAGCTCCTGCCCCTCACAGGGTCCTTTACCACACTTACTTGCCAGCTCCTTCCAAGCAGCACAAAAATTTATACCTGCCTCATTATGACATTTCCTTGATTCTAAGATATCATAATAGAAGTGCCAGCTTCTAAAGAAATAAAAAGTGTCATGCATTGATGTACCTGCACTGAAAGCCTCTCAGTTCTACAAACTTCCACCTCAGGATCTTAGCCTCTAACGTTCTTTCCCTTCTTTGTCTGTTACTGCTTACCCAACCCCCATTCCTCAGTCCCCATCCCCCACTCCCTGCTCCAGGCTGCAGTTAAAAGGCATTTCTCCCATGACCCTGAGGACATGGTTGGGTGCCCCCTTGTATACTCCCATATCACCCTGTACGTATCTTTCAAACCACTCACAATGGTTATGGGTTGCGTAATATCTGTGTGACTTAATTTTAAGCCCTGGGAACCCATCAGCTATGGCATCCTCATGGTGTTCTCTGCACAGAAGACCCTCAGTCAGTGTTTGTTGGATGAAGAGAGTATAGACAGGGGAGGAAAGTGAGAGGTAGAGACAACGTGAGGACCATTAACAGCAGGAAAGAAGATGAACCTTCTTAGAAATAACCCTTCCAGTGGATAAGAAAAATTAAAAGTTTGACTTAACAAAGAAGAAAAACAGGTTCACCTGCACCAATGCCTTATTCCAGAGTGTCAGATAAAGAAAAGGGTTGGCATACTTTCATGGGACCTGGCTCCAAACCTGGGGGGAGCAAGTATTTTGCCCAACATTGGAAAAGCATATTGCTGTGCTCTCTTCTCTATTGGATGAAAAGAATACGATCCTTTCTTAAACACCAAAACAAAGGAAGAAATAAAAGGTAAGGAGTATAACTTTGGAAGTAGATGTGGTTAAAAAAAAAATAATCCCTGCGATCATTTAGTCCCCAACTGAGATTACTCTTATGGACAAAACCCTAGTGACTGATCTTTACCTGTAATTGTAATACTGTACTGATAAAAATAGTTAAGCATTGTGAAAAATTAATCTGCCTGGGACCAGAGTGCATTTACGATGATTAGAGTTACCTGGAGAGCCTTAGGCAGGGACTCAGCAGCTCTTTGCTGTTGACTGCTATAAGCAGCAGCCATTCAAGGAAGATTTAAATGCTTTGTTGTAGGAGAGTTGGTGAGGGAGAGAGAGGTGAGCCAGTGGAGCCAGTGAAATAGTTCTAAGGGGACTTGGAGGAACTGAGAATGCCTTGCTAGGTGGGGAAAAGAAAGTGCTGACTGGCTGGCAGAAGGTTCATCATTAATCTTTTCTGGAACCCCATAAGGAAAGTGATCTTCCATTTTAGGAAAATACCATAATACCAAAACTGACAATTATTGAGCTCTTACAGTGTGCCAGACACTGTGCTTGATCTAATTTCATCATCACGCTTTTCAGACTGAGCAGAAGTAACTTGCCAAAATTCCTCCTGCAGCTGGTAAGTGAGAGTGCTGGATTCTAATCCAGAGCCCACCATTGCTCTATGCTGCCTCTTTTTCAGTAGACTAGGGAACAGAAAAAGGTTGGAGTACTCTTCCAAGCTGTGCTGATGCAAACCTAAGAGACACAGAAAACAAGGATCCCAAGGGGCTGTGGCTAGGACTTGCTGGGCAGGGAGAAAGGAAGGGAGTCCAAGGAGTCAAGCTGGGATGCCATCGTAGGGTAGGACTTTGCATGAATCACTGTGAAGCATTTGAGCATTTGAGCATTTGATTGTTTTCCCAAAGACTGCAGGAGAACCTACACTATTCTGTCTATGAGACAGCAGCAGCACCGATCACAGCATCCTGAGTGCTAGGTGTCCCTGCAGTATCTTGGTGTCCTGGGAATAGGCCTGACTTATAGTGTGAAGATAGCAGAAACTTAGCAGCATGCAAAGGAAATCTTTGTGCTGGCTGTACTCCATGAAAATAGGAGGTCCTGATGCTGTCATTTAGGACTTGTTGTTAGGAACAGAAGCCACCCTATGCATTCCAACTATTATGGACTTGAATATAGGGAACTAGAAGCTTTTACAGTCAGTGAAATGTTGGGGGATGTGGGTCAGTGAGCACCATGCAAGTGGTTTTCTAGGACTCACCTGGGGATTGCTTCACATCTGCCAACATATCTGCCTGCAACTGTCCTCAGAGCAACATTGCCTCTTTCCCTTTGCTGCCTTCTAAATTTAGCACTAGCTCTCTCATTGGAAAACTCTAATCTGGAACCACACATGGAGGTGATTCTGGAAAATGCATTCCTGGCCTCTCTTCTTCAGTGCAGGGCAGGCCTCCTAAAGAGGAGGTGGTAATGTTCAGTTGTCCCCACTTACCCCTGATTGTCTTGGCTAGGGAATGAGATAGGAAACGTTTTGCCCGGGAAAGTTTAGATGGGGTGTGAGCATCAGATTCCTTCCAAGTGACCTCTAGAGGGCCAGTCAAGCTGAATGTTCTCTCACTGTACCATCTCACACCCTACTTCAGTAAAAACTGGAAGATTCTTGATAATTGTCACTGGGAAGAAATGAAAATACTCCTGAAAGGTTAGCAACTAGTTCCTTCATGGGGATGCATGTGTTTACCTTCTTCATTGTCCAGAACTTGGTTACTAAGAGCTGGTAAAGGGCATATGTGAGTTTAACTAGCATGAGCAAAGGTACCATGTTCCTGCAAAGGTTTTACCATGAGCACCACGGCAGAGTCAGCTAGCCCTGGTACCACTGGATGATGGCCATGGTTGCCTGGCATGCTGTGTTGGGAGGATGGCAAGGATCCCTGGGAAGCAGTACCAGGATTCATTAGTGATACTCGACATGAAGTAGGGAAGAATAGCATGCGTGCCACAGATTTGCCATCCATATCAGTGGTGTCATCAGCTATTTTGTCTGTCGCATGAAGGTGCTTATGTGATGGAGCTCTCTGTGTGAAGATAAATTGCCCATCTCCTATTGGAAGGAGCCTCTGGCCTAAACCACAGATGCATCTGTTAGGATGTCATCTATTGCAGGCAACAAAAGCCAAACTCAAATTGTCTTAAGCAAAATCAGTAAATTAAAAGAAGTTAATTATTTGATTGCTTGTGGTGGGTGGAAATTCATTGTCTCATGTAACTAGAAAGTCCAAAGCTCTATCTGGCTTCAGGTGCACTTGGATCCAGGGCTCAGCTGAAGGTTCTCAGTCTTTTGCTTTCCTTTTCTTAGTGTCAGCCCTGATCTCGAGCAGACTTTCTTCATCTAATCCTTCTAGCACTCATCTGACCAGCTTGGCAAACTCAATGGAAAGAAACACCGTCTCTCATTTAAGTTTCCATTCAAAATCCTGGGGATTGTTCTCTTTGGCATAGCTTGGGTCAGTGCCCATCACTATGGTGGTTGAGGGGAGGATACATCCCTGTGCCTGGGAGGGTGGCAGGTTAACCCCATACAAATCACATGGACTGAAATTGGAATTGGGATAGTTCCCTAAAGGAAATGGTGTGGGTCAGAAGGTGCTCTGCTATCCAAAAAGGAGGGATGCACACCCAGCTGCAAAAGCAGCAGCTGTCCAGTATTTCAGCTCACCCAGAGTGAGAATTGGTCTGGGCCTGTCTCAGTCATCTCAGGCAAGTTGTTAACCTCTTTGGACTTCTAGTTACTGACTTGTTAAATAAGTAGGTTGGGATCAATGGCTCACCCCTCCATTCCAGCTCTAAACTTGTGAACATCTCCCCATCTGTGTCACAGCCAAACGGACTGCACTGGTTCATTGCCAACACTCTCAACAAGTGCATCGGTCACTTATTTCAGGCCGAATTGTGTTGTAAAGTCACAAACAGCTCCCTGAAGAACCTCTCAAAGTTGTTGGTCAGGGTCTCGGAAAAATTCAAACTGGTTTTGAAGGGGTACATTCCACAGTTTCAGGCCGAATTGTGTTGTAAAGTCACAAACAGCTCCCTGAAGAACCTCCCAAAGTTGTTGGTCAGGGTCTCGGAAAAATTCAAACTGGTTTTGAAGGGGTACATTCCACAGAGGTGAGCATGGTCTCTGCCACAAGTAGATCCATCTTGTCAGATCCTGGAGAGATGATTCCTTTTGCCTGCAATTCTCTTGAAAACAGTGCCCCTGCCAAGCTCAACTGGTGTGCTGTGCTCTGGGTAGAAGTAATTATTTTTACGAGGCCTTATTCATGTCTGGTCTACCTAAGGGCCACCCCAAATAATGTTTCTCCAGCTATTAAAGGCTTTATCAGGCATGCAAAGTCTCTAGTAGCTTCCTTTAGGGGGAACAAAAAAGATTCTTCTTGAAGTCTACCACCTTCAACGGCAATTTGCTGCCCATTTCAGGGCAATGCTAAGTGGTTGGCACCTGAAAAAAGGGCAAAGTCTTTTTCTTTCAAGTGCAGCCGGAAAATGGGAGTCATAAGTGAAAGTAGGGAACCGGGAGAAGTATTTCCATGCGGCTGAGGTAGCTTTCTTGTTTTGTTGTGAGCTGGCAAACTTCAACATGCTCAAGCAATGTTTTGTCAAATTTCTTAAATGCTGAATGTGGCACTGGCCCAAATGAATATAGATGTTATTTTAGTGCTAGGAGAGATTTATTTTAATGTACAGATGCAGCCACTACAAAGGCCCCTTTTAATCTACTGGGAGCTCTGTTCCTTGCTCTTTTACTCTCTGCAACCCCCCTCCTCATTTTAAGGAACTGGTGTATGCTGTTAAATTGCAGAGTATTCCCTTCTTCCCTCTTTACCTCCCAAAGGAGTAACATAAGTGCTGACAATAATGATAATTAAGATGCTTTGTGCCAGAAAAAGCCATTTGCAAGGCTCAGTACCCTCTCCCAACCTGCCTACAATTCAAAAACAATGCTGCTTGATAAAAGAGAAGGCACCAAGGCAGAGCTGGTCTGCCCAGCTCCAGCCTCTGGCACAGCAGCCCCAAGAAAAGTGTACCCTTATCTAGGACCTGTGTTCTCTAAGCACAAAGCGAGCTGTGCCTTTACTGCTCAGCTCTGAGATGGGAAATCCATCAGTTGAGCTGAGCCTTAAATACCAATATCTTGCACCTTGATCGGGGCCAAAATAAACGGGAAGGGAAGCAAGGAGGAAGCTTGGTGACATGTGAGGTTAGGCTGAGCCAAGTCTATGCTTTCAAGGCAAGACGAAGGGAGGGGAGCCACAGACGGAGCGAGAGGCAGGGGTAGAAAAGGGAGGACACTCACAGACTCAGTGGCAGAGGGACACTGACGCCAGGACAGTTCGCAGCCCTATCCCACTCAAGGCCCTTTTCTGTAATAATTCGTAGTATCTCCTTCACTATTGCAAAATGAAATTTATAGAATATATACACTGCTTCCCTAAATACTGCCAAAAAAATCTATAGACCGATCCAACTATAATTTCAAGAAATAAAAGGAGAGTAGCTTATAATAGGATGATGTATATTTTAACATGTAACTGTTTTAGGCACCACTACAGGAGACAAAATGAAGTAGCCAGCAGCTGGAGCTTCACTTCAGTGCAGAATCTCAGTAAGTGCAGTGGCTGTGGTGTGGACAGCAAATCCACAATCCTGCCCCTTGGTCACGGGATTCTCTGAAATAGTGAAGTTGCAGACAAAACAAAGTGCGCCCATCTCTCTCTTTCACAGGAGTGTGGTTATATTTCTAGCAAATCCCATGTGCAACACACACTTTGTATTTAGATGTAAAGTGGGGTTGGATTCAAGGCCCTGATATGAATCACGCTTTCCAAGCATATCAGAGCCAGGCGGAGCCGTGAAGCAGTGAGGGACGTGGAACTGTTCTTTGTGGGGGGCTGTCCTGGGAAGTGTAGGACTTCGAGTTTTTGTGACAATCAAACATCATTGTAAACTTCCTAAACAGCCCCCTAGGGGGTGATGCAGCTCTGTTGAGAACCACTGGGGAGAATGGGAGAGAAAGGGCTGCAGGCTTCTGAGTCACGCTTGCGGGCTCACAGCCCAGTTCCATGGAGTCCTAGCAGCTCCACAGCCCTGGTTGTCACTGAACTCTCCTGCACCTTTTCTTTAAAATGGAGAAAGTTCCTCTCCCTCACAGAATTGCTGAGGGTTAGGTGGAATAATGCAGGTTGGGTGCCCGGCCCATAGTGGATCCTCAATTAATGCAATTTTCTGTGTTATAGGACCAGCCATGTTTATAAACTGCCCCCTGCACCCTGTGTGTCTTGGGCCTTTTCTTTTCTATGTAACCTGCCTTCTTAGAGACAGAGGATGTTGTCTTTCTACTCTGCAGTGCCTCCATGGGCACAGGTTTCCTGGAAGCAAGTCCCCAAGGGCTTGCGTTTCCTTTGGGTCATTGCCAGGTGTCCTGGGAGCCTTGCCTGCTGTCTTCTTTCTTCAGAGTGAGGGGCAAAAACGAAGGGCCTGGAGGCTTTGAAGGCACCACGAGCATCTTAGGTGCTCTTTTTGGCCTCCAGAAAACTGAGTAGTTCACAAATGTTGGAAAGAAAAAAAAAAATGAAACATAAAACACTTGCGAGAAAACATGTTGGCTTAATGATTTCATATTAAGTAGAAGGGATGTCACAGTCTTTTCTATAGGAGCAGGCTCATTAAATCATATTCTTTAAAAGTAATTTTAGGTGATTCCCTTTGGTTCACTCATTTTAGATATTCTTCTATTTCTGCTTTGAAGTCAGAAAGATCTGGGTTCAAATTCTGGAGCCCTTAGAATCCCTCTTAGCTTCCAGTTGAGAAATCTCTATCATCTGTCCTCCAGCTCAGCCACTCAGAAGCCTCTGTGTCCTCAGCTATAAAACAGAGGTGACAATGACAATATCTAGCTGTGTGGATTCTATGGGCACTTCAAGTTTTTGACAAACTCTCAACAGAGTTGGAAATGTTCTGGATAGTTGAGATGACACCAGGTACAGCTTGCCTGCGTTCCAGCAATAAAGGATGAGACCTTCCACAGTGGTTTGAAGGTTAATGCCCCCCAGCAGACGACATGTAATATAAAAGGATTAGAAAGAACCTGAGGTCCAGGCCAACTGATGAAAATGAATTGGTTCCTCGGTAGAAGGACCTCAGCTCTTTAGCAGGTGGATTGGAGAGCAACCCAATTCTCCACTCTCAGAACAACAGTGTGAAGACTCAGCTACAGGTAAGGGATACAGGATATGGATTATATTAAATATAATCCTGATACTGTGCTAGGCTCATGACAGGCATCAGCTCATGTAATGCTCACAACAAACCTACAAGGTGTGCACTGCTCCTGTTCCCATTGTGCAGATGAGGAAACTAACTCTGAGGCATTTGCTTATGTATGAGACAGGCAGGACTGAAACCCAAGTTCATTTGATACTTTCCCATCTGGACATAAGTGTAAAGAAACAGACATAGATGGTAGCAAGAAACTACTAAAATTGTGGAGCAATGTTATTAAAACATTGTAGAAACTTCTCACCCGTAGAGGTGGGACTCAGGAAATTCCCCACCTCTGGTACAGACAGGATTGGGCCAAGATCATGGGCATGGCTGAGGCCCTAGCATGTGGTGGTCAGATGGTTCACACTATGGGTAGAGAAGAAATACTAGTCATTGCAATGAGCCCTCGGAGGACCCCGTTCTCTCAAAGCCATTCCTTGTAATACTTGAATATCCGTGATCCTTTTTATTTTAAAAACTTCGGTCCATGCTAAATACTCCAGTTTCCAAGGAGCAGGGCAGGAGGTGAGGACTAAGCTGCTGTATAAGTTGCTTGCCCTTGCCTGTGGACACTCGGGGCAGCCTCTGGGACCTGCCCATGCTGCCATTACAGGCTGTTTCAATCACTGGTGGGAGTTGTGGCCTGGAACTCTGTGCTCGCAGCAGTGGGGTCAATTCCAGGATCAGCCCTGAGTGGATGTGGGAAAGGCCTAGGCCCTGAATCTGAACAGACTCTGAGGCTATCCTTTTGTTCAGTGCCCCATTGTTTATGTTCTTGAGTCCGGAACAAACAAGGGCCACGAATTCCAT
The DNA here is from genome assembly GCF_000696425.1 of Galeopterus variegatus. Classification (NCBI taxonomy): domain Eukaryota; kingdom Metazoa; phylum Chordata; class Mammalia; order Dermoptera; family Cynocephalidae; genus Galeopterus; species Galeopterus variegatus. The sequence goes on along the minus strand of NW_007730826.1, from coordinate 91,255 downwards.
GTGTGCAATCAAGGCTGCTTTGTTTGCACTAAACTTAATTTCTATCAGAAACCTCCATTTTCCTGGTGGGCGAGAACTTTCGGTGCACTGAGTGTCTCTCTTCACTCTCCTCCAGGGATTACCTGAGGCGGGGGTGGGGGGCGGTTAATCATCTAATCACACAGGCATTTCCTGAGTCACCAGTCCCATCTGGTCCTCTGTCATCAGTCCATGCACAGGTCAGTGCCATGGCCTACTCATTCCAAAGGAGGGTCACCTTGGAGTCAGTTAGTCAGCTCCCAGGGCCTCACTCTGACAGGCCTCATGGGCAGGGAACCTTCTCACGCGGGGTTATCTGTCTGTAGCCTCTGGGAGGCTGTCATCTCAGGGGTCCTGCTGCTTTCCAGCACTGGTGGAGAGAGGAGTATGTGCAAGGGAGCACTCTCTCTGCTCTGGGTGTCCCCATCTGACCTTGGGCAGGGGCGGTGGGCAGACACCTGCAGGGACATCATGGTGCAGGTCTTTTCCTTGGGGTCTGCCAGCACCTTGTCTTTCCCTGGATTCTCTTCCCTTTCCAGTCCAGATCATCTTTCCTGAGCAGTCTGTTTAGGGGGCTGAAGACAGGCTGTAGGGAAGATGAACTGAGCCAGGCTATTGTGTGCTCTCTCTGCTCTGGGTGTCCCCATCTGACCTTGGGCAGGGGCGGTGGGCAGACACCTGCAGGGACATCATGGTGCAAGTCTTTTCCTTGGGGTCTGCCAGCACCTTGTCTTTCCCTGGATTCTCTTCCCTTTCCAGTCCAGATCATCTTTTCTGAGCAGTCTGTTTAGGGGGCTGAAGACAGGCTGTAGGGAAGATGAACTGAGCCAGGCTATTCGTCTATTTTTCTTGATGCTCTGAGATTCCTTACAGTCTCGCTTTTGAGACTCAAAAATCCAGAATTTACTTCTTTGTTCTCAGAGTTACTCTGTGTCCTTCCTTCCCTGAGGCCTTAAGCATGGAATGCTTTAGCTGAGGGAATGGAGAAGGGTCAGGGGTGCCAGAAAACTTTGGGAAGAAGAATGTTGGTAACAATTTTGTTTCAAACTGGTATCCCTCAAAGAAAGCATGAGAGGAGACTGACTAATTGCCTAGTGTCTGGAATACAGAGTATTTGTTCCATTGTTCATTCATTCATTCAGCTTTTATTGAGTGCCTACTGGGCACCAGCGTGCCTAGGGGATCTGTGGGATGGAGGAAGGTTTGAGTTGAGGGACATTGAGACCAGGTAGACTGCTCACCACTGAGGCTCCTCTGTGTGCTGAGAGGGCTCTTGGGTGTGGGCCCTGCTGTGACAGATTTGGACTTGGCCTGCCAAATCAGAAGAGGAAGTGCCTGCCCCACCCACAGCCTACTCTAGGAGACCTAACCAGTGCAGCCTGTCCTGAAAGCCTGTTTGGGAACCCAGATAAGAGACTCAGGTGTTGCCAAGCACATGTTTGGGAGCAATCAGCTAATAACAGAAGATGGCTTTTCCATCCTCCACCTCTGCCTGATTAAACTATGGGATGAAACTGGCATTCTTTACTCCAGGGCTGATTCCCAAATATTCCAATGTCCAGAGGTTCTAGGAGGTTGGAGAAAAAAAGTGCTTGATTACTACAGAGTGCCGTCTGCCCCTCTCATTGATGCTTCGCTCTTCCCTTCCCTCTCCCCACTTATAATTGCCTTGTGTGCAGCTGTTCTGGGAGGATCCGCTTTGGGCCAGGTCTGCTACAGCTGGTCACATCTGCCACCCAGGTGTTTGACTTTGGAATGGGTAGCTCGATGGCCAGAAGGAGCCAGGCCCCATGGCATGCTGGAATTGCCTTTCCAGGCTCCTGGCTGCACAAGCACACTCATAAGCACATGGTCTTCCCTTGGCTATTTCTGATGTGGTCTTCCTTTCCATGTTAAATGAAATGGAGATACCAAATAGAGGTGGGAAATGATGGTCTTATTGACCCACCATCAAGACAGGAGTTTTGCTTGTGACAAGCTGTCTCCAGAATGATCGCCAGTTTTTGTTTGAACTTCCTTATTAAGCCCTGGTCCTTGTCTTATAAAGTCTAGGGAAGCTCAACTTTCTCAGTTGTGTTGGCCACACAAGTGGTCTTGAAATTCTCAGTCTCATCAAACTCATTGCCAGCTTGGGATTTTGCACATGGCCTAGGATGCTCTCTCCACCCTCCCTCTTTACCTGGCCATTGGGTCCTCATGAATTCCTACTCATCCTACAGATCCTACCCCTTTAGTGGAGAGTTCCCTAACTATACATCCAGATTTGGTCATTGGTTCTCAGAGTGATCTTAAGGCGATGGCCCAACCACCTAAGCAAATCAGTCAGAATTGCCTGGAAAAGACAGAACAAATTTGGGTTTTTTGTTTGTTTTTTATTATGCATACATGTGAGGTACAATGTTGATTGTCAATAATTGTGTACAATGTGTGGTGGTTAGATCAGTGTAGTTAGCTTATTCATCATTACAATACACAATCATTCTTTGTATCTGTTGACTGGTCCGCATTAGCCCCGCTACTGCCTCCCCTCCCCTCCCCTTTTCCACCTCTAGTTTTCTAAAAGTTCAACATATTACTGCAATTATTATTTCTTTCTTTCTTTCTCTCTGTCTCTTTTTATTCATTTCTATTTATTCTGTTCATTTGTTTATTTATGGTTTCAGCTCCCCATTATGAGGGAGAACATGTGGTATTTCTCTTTCTGTACCTGGGTTGTTTCACTTAGAATAATTTTCTCCAGGTTCATACATGTTGCTGCAAATGGTAGAATTTCATTCTTTTTTATGGCTGAGTAGTGTTCCATTGTGTATATATACCACAGTTTCCTTATCCAGTTATCCACTGGTGGACATTTAGGTTGGTTCCATTGCCTAGCTATTGTAAATAGAGCTGCAATAAACATGGGAGTGCAGCTTATCCCTTCAACATGATGTTTTCCAGTCCTCTGGATGTATCCCCAGGAGTGGGATTGCTGGATCATATGGAAGTTCTATCTATAGTTGTTTAAGGAGCATCCATACTGTTCTCCATAATGGCTGGGCTAATTTACAGTCCCACCAACGGTGCAGGAGGTTTCCTCTCTCTTCACATCCTCACCGGCATTTTTTATTCTCTTTTTTATAATAGCCAGTCTGATTGGGGTGAGGTGATACCTCAAAGTGGTTTTGATTTGCATTTCCTTGATGATCAGTGATGTTGAGCATTTTTTCATATAGCTGTTGGCCATTTGTATGTCTTCCTTTGAGAAATGAAGACAGAACTAATTTGAATATTCAGATAATTGCTGCAAATGTTCTAGAGTGTTTAGATAGAGAATGGCCCATGACTTATCCTGATATCTCCAGTCTGCATTTTATATGACAGAAAAAAAACACTGAGAACACACTAGAACTCACAGTTGTGGAAACCTCCTTGACTTTGCTCTATGCGTTGAAAACAATGATGAAGGTGACGTCCTAGTAGGAGACTTTATGTCCATAACTTACTTTAATGATCCTGAGTCTTCTCAGATATCAAGTGTAGCTGGAAATAATGTGTTACGAGGATTGGCAATAAAGTATCTAAAGCTTCTAGCAGATACCTGGCACATAGTAGGGGGCATAATAAATGATATTAATTACTATTATCACTACTACTACTATTATTACTATGTGATATAATTCCTATGGCCTAATTTATAAAATAATTTTGATCATGGAATATGTGTTAAGTAATTTGGAGATATTTCTGATGAGCAGGGAAATACGTTTCATAAAATAATTTATTTGGAAGCAAAAGCATGTTGAAATTTATCAAGCTAAAATGACAGAGCCTTGAGGTTTGTTGTGTGTGTTGGGACGGGGGTTGTATCTGGCCGGATGTGGATGAGACCGATGTGCCTATGGCAGCACTCAGGGGTTCCAGGCTTCACCCTGTCAGGAGGGGTTATAAACAAGATCACACTTTTCCATCCCTGTGCCCCTTGCTCAGTGCAAGTCTGTCAGTCATCTTTCACCTGATTGGATGGATGCTTCTGACTCCCAGCCAGCCCCCCACTCAGCCCCTCTACACAAGCCATGCAGGCACAGCCACCTTGACTTGCAGATATCTCCAGAGCACTAATCTGTCCACGTCTCGGATCCTTCCGTCCCCTGCTGAGAATCTTTTTCTAGTTCCCCATTGACTTTGGGACAGAGTCCAAACCACCTCAATGGCAAAGTAGGTCTCCTGAGAGAGAAAACTGAGAATAATTGACGTCACTATGAGCATAACATCTAGCCATCCAACCAGTTATTCACTCAGTGTGTCCGCACAGGTGCCTGCCTGTGCTAGGCACTTTTCTGGGGACCGGAATACCTCAGTAAACAAATAGCCTCTGCTGAAAAATAGGGGAACTGCCTGGGCCAGTTCTTCTCTACACCCTGTTAAGGAGCTTCCCTCTAGTTGGATGGGGATGAAACACAATAAATAAATAGTATACAATATGATTTAATGTCAAATATTGATAAATGCTATGAAGAAAAATGAAGCAGGTTTAACTGTTGACAAGACCATCAGAATATTCTGTGGATCAAGCAAAGTCGGGTTCATTCCCTAGTGCAGGAAGGAGGAACACCACCTCCACAGTCTCAGTAGTGGCTCAGAAAGAGGAAATTGGGGGATATTTATAGGGTCTGGGGCTCTGGGTGGGTCTCTCAATGTGGGGATCTGGTTGGGACTGGGCTACACTGAGATTGATGGACCTCTCTTGAGTCCTGGTAAGGCAATCATTATTCAGTCAGTAAGAAGTTTCCCTAGTGAGCCATATTGTCCTGAAAAGGGGGACTGTTTGGTAAGTCTGTTGTTCAAAAAATTGATTTTGGCTAAGTTTTTCAAGTAGACCATGAAATATTTTTACTTGTTTACACTTTGCCTTTCTGGGCAAGAATTTTCTGGAACAAATAGTAAAGTCATGAAAATCATGTTGATGGAGGTGGCCTTGGTTCCCAGTCCTGATAGTTAAACTACAGGATGTAAACTTTCTCCGCCCTGTCAGGGATAAGTGTGCAACAGAGGTCGTCCAGGTCATCGCCTGGGGGTGTACAATGTGACCCTCAGCCTAGGGTTGCCAGATTTAGCAAATCAAAAATATTTTATCTGACAATCCTATCAGAGTGCTGTAAAGTTTTCACATGAATTGTCTGTTTAAGTCTAGCTTCTCAGCTTCTCCTGCAGTTCAGATAAATTGCAGCATCAGGATCATGTTCCCACAAGGCACCCACTGGGCTGAGCCGAGCCAAGCGGCCCCCTTTACACCAGGCATAGGGTGGTCTCTAATTCACCACAGTACCCACCCATCCCTGGGGGGAATTTGCATTTGGGAGCTCTGAAATGGACTCAGGCTGCCTCTAGTGAGCGGGGTGTGCTTGGACAAGTCCTTTTTCTCCTCCATGCCCTGTAACATAAGCCCGAGAATCAGAGAATTCGGAGGCATCCCTCCAGCTCTGTGGGCTGCCCACGTGGAAATCTTAGTGCTGTTTTGCATTAAATACAGTCACAAACATCCAACTCAGAGGTGTTTGGCAAGTATATGTGGCTATTCTATTATGGGTTTTTAAATATTTAGGAATTTGACCCCCAATTTTGTTATAGTCTCTTTGTAACTATTGTTAGGTGGTGACCTAATAAGAAATTATTAACTGGGGAGTTATCATTTGGAAGCTTGTAATTTTCTTAATGGACATTGATTTGTGCAGCCCTGATTAAAATACAATGAAGCTCGAGGCTTAAATGTTTTATTCTGAAAGGTTGCAAGGGTGGGAATTGGCTCTAAAAATGTATTGGCTTGAAAACTTTATTGAAATGTTATTATTTGAAAAGTTTTGTGAGCATAAAATGATCTGACAAAAACTATTCAATGCTAGCTCTAGTGGCCTCAGAAAGCTGAGGGAATATAGGTTTCTTCTGGAAAAATGCTTCCAGATTACCTCAGGGGTGAAAAGAAAATTATTATTCCATTCCACAGCCCTGCTAATTCTTTTCAACATTGATGCAGTCAAGTAATTAGAACCCAAATGGAGGAAACATTTATAATTGCTAGTTATTTTGCTTTACTAAAGGTGACTGTTCCCAAGAAGCTCTGACAGGACAAAAACAAAGTGATTATGAAAGAAATGTGTGGGCAAATGGATCGGGCCTTCCTACACACGTTCCCAGAAGCCAGTCACAAGCGGTGGGTGGGGATGGTTCCAGATTAACGTAGGAAAATCTTCTGCTGTCACCTTGTCAATCAAGTGACAGTGTGAGCCCTGCTTCTCCTCCTCCTGTCTCACCACAGACATACATCATGTAGCTCTTTGTTATTTAAAAGCGTGTATAAGAAAGATTACCCTCCCCCACTCAGTACCACAGGGAGTACTTGAGAAGTGAACGATGCAGTCGGTTAGGGAGTTATATTCAAAATTCCTCCTCCAGCTTTTATCATTATATTTCTTCACTCTGATTAGGCTAAAATATGAGGTGTGGCTGCTGCTGTGAGAATGGATTTCCCCCCCTAATTTCTGGAATAATACCATACCTTGGAGATGAATGTTCAGGCTTTACCAAGATTATAACAAATGCGTATTGCTTTGATCTAAATATTTTTCTCAAGGTTGTTGCTGATCGCTCTCCCTCGCCTATAATCTTTTAAGAAAGCTTTTAGGTTTGCCAGCCTGACACCCCAGGAGACAGGAGCACAGCTGCCTCTTGGTCCCCTCAGCTTCCCAAGGGTGCTCTGTTCTCAGTTTCACCCAAATTGGTCCCAGGATTTCAGTTGTCTTTTTTTTTGTCCAACATTCCATCATGCAATTCATTAAGATCTTCACATGAAATATTTAACAGATGAGTTATGTCATAATTCACATTACGGTTTTAAATTGTTATTCCTGTGGTAAGTCATTTATCCTGGACATTTGCAGACCTCGGGAACAGGCTTGCATTTAATGTAAGGAAGGTTAAAGTTCTTTTCTTCAATGCTCCAGAACAGTGGCCTTATTCCAAACCCTGGGTTAATCGTGAAATATTCCAAAGAAATGACATTCAGATTCATTGTTAGTTCTACTTGCAATTAACTATTTTGAAAACAAACAGAAGAAAATATTTAAACAAATGTGGCTTGGCTAACAGCTATTATGGTTGACCGTTAATTAAAGCAAGTCAGAATCCAAATGTGCCAAGCCTTGTTACTATCACCGCTAGCAATCTTTGCTATTGTGCACAAAGAAATAAAAATTCAGGGATGCTGTCAAAGGAGACTTGAGACTGGGTGGGAGAGATTAACCCAGCTAGTAAAAATAGGCTCTACCCTGCTTGAGAAATATGACCAGCAAAGAGGCTGATTTTCTGGATGAGAAAACCTGGATGAACATTTATTTATAGAATTTGGGTTTTAATAAAAGCTGTTCTTCTACTAAGAGATGAAATACATGGGAAATCCTTAGAAGGCAGGCATTTTATTTAACTTATTGTAGTTTTATTTTCTGTAATAAAGATACAGTTTTCTACTGCATCCCTACCCATAGATTGGAATGTATTAGAAGAAAATTCTCCTGTTTGCGGCCCAAGCCAGTGCAGGGCAGCACGCTGGGATCTGTTTCTCTGTCTGGGCTCCAATATGACATGACAATTGTCCACATGCTGTCAGCAGTAGCCAGGCCATGGAGAAGCTTTGTGGCCAGGTAGTCTGGTGGATGAACATGTGGAGCTGATGGCTGCAGTGTCAGGAACAGCGATTCTCTGGGATTCTGTATACCGACCTGTCTAGCCTTTCCCTGAATGTGCATAAATGATCATAATTCCAGAAGGGACCAGCCATGGGGTTGGAATGGTGGCATGCACCTTGTATTAATCCTGAAGGGAAAAATTTTTTTCTACAAGTAAGAACTTCCTCGGCTGATATCATGATTTTGTAAAGCATTTACTCACTGACACCCTGAAAACCATTTCTAGCAGTGGTCAGTTTTGATTTATTATGAATGAATTTTCTGCTTAGTCTCAACATATTGGCATGAAAGGTATATTGGCTGAGAAATACAAGAATAAGGAATGAAAGCTCTAGGAAGAAATTATAACATGAACGTTGACAACACCATCAACCTGTTAGAGTGTTCTAATACATGTCATTTTATTTAGTCTCATTTATTCCTGTCCCACAAAAACTCTGTTCAGAAGCTAGAGCCACCGTGACTCTCTTTGTGGAGACAGAGAAGTAAAGTGACAGAGCTAAGGGCACATAGCAGTAATTTTAGAAACAGGGGTTGCAACTAATTCTCCTGGCAAAAAGCTTTCTGGTTATAATTCACTGATGGATGAGCTCTCCATGTGTATGGGAATATACTGTATGTCTGGAGGACTGGGCAAGTAAGTAGGGGTGTTTGCGTGCGCTTGCGTGCCAGGCGTGTTGAGCACTATTTTACAAACCGGATTTGTGCTCCTAGGAGTATGTCGCAAGTTGAGGCCAAGCCCACAGAAAATTATTTCTAAATGAGTACAATATGAAAAAGTTATTTTATTTCTAATTTTACATGTAACATTGTTATTTCGTGAGTTTCGCATTACACTTGAATGCATGTCTATTAATGTGATATGAGATGCATGCATGATTTCATCTTGAATACATTTGAATATAATAGCACTGGAAATGTAATTTGTATTCTCAAATTTTATAAAGCAAAATAAATAAATCTTGGGGGTGGTAGCCACACTGAGCATATTGCATTGATTTCTTTGGGTCTCTCAAACTAATTAGGAACTTCCCTTTGAAAATCCCTGTCCTCTCATGCTGGCAGTCCCTTTGTGATTTCAACCCTCCATACCTAAGTCATCCTCACTTCTTTCACTTCTGGGTCTTTCATCCTTAAGGAGTGCCAGTGTCCACTTCTTCTCTGTGATCCCTCCTGTGATCACTGATCACTGTCCAGTAGAACTCTCCACAATGATGGAAGTGTTCTAGATCTGCATGGTACAGCACAGTAGCCACTCGCCCCTTGTGGCTATTGTGCACTTGAAACATGCCCAGTGCAACTAAGGAACTAAATTATGAATTTTATTTAATTTTGATTAATTTTAAATAGCCACACGGAGCTAATGGCCACCGATTTAGACAGCACAGGATTGAAGTCAGTGGCTTGTCCCTAGATTTGAGTGTACTGATCATTGACATTCTGCAAATCAAATAGTCTATATGCATTGGTGCTCAGAGGATGTCCTATGCCCTTCTCTTTCAGCTCTGAGAATGCTAAAGTATGAATCTCTCCTCAGTGATTTGACTGCCTTCCGCAGGCCCCCACCTCTGGGTGTGTGTCCTTTATCTCTTCATCTTGAAATACCTTCTCCTAGCACATGCTGGGCTTCTGACAAATGTGGGGGAAAGGCATGGAGGAAGGTAGAAAAAAAGTACTAGAAAGTTAGAAAGCTGGGAAAAGAGGAAGTCTGGAAGGAAGATACTTCACTGAAGGCTTGGTCTGTATTATTAAGCTGAATATCTACACTCAGGCCCTCAGAGTATTGAGATGAGTTACAGGAACAGTCACCTGTTCAAACCAAGAGAGGTTTTGGTGCTTGAGATGCCTGAATATTTTATGTTAAAGGGTTCTGGGCTTTTTCGGATGGCAATTCTCACAACAATAATTTTGCTGTTTTGCTGGTTTCCAAAGACCATCCCAGTGTCTTGGGGTCACTGCCCTAGGAGGCTAACCCTGTATTGGCATGTTGGGAAGAACCCTATGGTATAATTTTTTCTGGATCTGCTCTGCTCCTGTAGGGTGAGTAACGTACCGCCAGATGCCGATATGCAAAAGGACCTCTGTATCTGTTCGTGTGAAGAGGAGTCATGGCAGGAAGCCCTGGAGCATTCGTAATCAGATGGAAGTGGGAAGCTCCGTGGACTCCAGGGAAATATGTTGATGATTTTCTGGACTGTCTAAAAAATTTCAAACCCTAGGAATGGTGTTTTTGTTTTCTGCACTCTCCTTTGGACTTAGGTTTCACTAAAGCATTTTTTTTTGTCCTTGTTTTCATTATTAAATTAGCAAGACTGACTTGAATGAGAATATACTGTTATGGTTTGAAATGTTGTTGAAAGAACGAAATAGATGGGCATGACACATGTCTCGGGTTCCATTTAGGCTATGTGGGGAATGGTGGAGAGAGTGGGACTTGCTGAAGTAACAGTGTTTTCTCTGATAAAGGTTGAAAAAAGAAAAACATGTGGAACAAAACAAAGGAAAATAGTGAAAGGAAGCTAAATTTCTGTTTCTGGCGAGTCATATTTGTGTTTCTGAATAGGCATTAATGTTCTTAAGTATTTTTATATGCTTGTTTCTTTGGGAGGCGGTGCTTTTTTTTCTCATTTGGTTGTTGGTTTGTTTTGTGTTTGTTTGTTTGTTTTTTCACTTTAAATCATCAAGTGGTCATGGCTGCCTAACTCATCTCATTATCCCAACTCCCACTGTCCAGGCCTTTCCTGGCACTTCCTCTGCAAGCTTTCAGAGAATTTCTTAGAATTTAGAAACTAGAATTTCTTAGAATTTCAGAGACTTTCCTAGACTTTCTAAGATATAAATCTGATCATGCCACTTCTTTACTTAAAGATCTTTAATGGCACCTACAGCAGGTGTCAGCAAACTTTTTCTGTAAAGGGCCAGATGGTAAATAGTTTAGGTTTTGTGGACTGTGCAGTCTCTGTTGTACTCAACTCTTTTATTGTAGCCATAGACAATATGTAAACAAATGACAGTGGCTGTGTGCCAATAAAACTTTATTTACAAAGAGAGGCTGGATTTGGCCCTTGGGCTAATCCCCAGCCTGCAGGATGCTATTCAGATGCTTCGGCTGACATTCAAGACCTTTTGCCATTTCGACCACAGCCTGCCCTACCAGGTCCCCCAGTCCCATTCCTCTCAAGCCTCAGGACACAGGACGGTCTTTACAAAGACTCTATCCCTTTGCCACTGTGCCTTCCTTTATTTGGATCACCATGGACCCCTGCTTTCTGAGTCAGGTCTCCATGCTTACCTTACACAAAGCTCTCGCCAGTTCCCCCAGGCCAACTCATCCCTGCCCTGCCCTCCACAGTTCTTAGTTTATGCCTGTAATGTAGCTTTTACCATGTGGCTACTCAGCTAGATGCTGAGGGAGCATATTGTCCCTTTCCCCTTTAGTGCCCAGCTTAGAGCTCAGCACAGAGAAGGCCACTGAACAAATGGTCATGAAGTGGACCCATCAATGGGGTTGTGAGTCTCTTAATCACAGAACAGTATATTAATGTGTAGGTGAAAATTCTGCAAACCGGATGTGTGATGGAAAGCCAGGGGCTAATGGTGTAGGAAGGGCTTGGGGGTCAGCAGCAAGGAACACAGAGGTGGGTCCAGTCCGAGCAGACAGTTGCAGTCAGTTGGGGCTGTCTGAGAGCCCTTGGGCAACAACCTCTGGCCCAGACAGAGAGTGAGTGAGGAACGAAGGGAGCAGCGTCTCGTGTAGGGCATCAGGACCAGGGAGAGGATGCAGCCTGCTGGAGAGAGATCAGAGAGAAGCAGCCGTGTGATTAATGGGATGGAGGGACTGACTCATGAGCAAAGATTAAAGCGCTCTGAAGATCAGGGTGCAGGACCGACAGGGGCAGATGATAGCAGGCTCCGAGCATGTGAGATGGATAAACACCCAGGAGGCAGCAGCTAGCTTCATTAGTGGTATGGAAACGTGGCTCCTTCTGAGACTGGGAGGGGTGCTCAGAAGGGCACAGGTGGCTGATGGAAGAACTCAGGTGATGGCGGTTGGCCGGGGCGGCTCTGGGCTGTTGGAAGGAGAAGCATCATGAAAAGGCTCTTTCAGGGAACCCGCATGCTTTTCTCCTATAAGCCCCTGCAGCTCTCCATGGCTGTTGACCTTGGCCCTGAGAGGTCACCTTAGATTTACTCTCTGACTGCCAGTCTGGGGAGAGCTGGCCAGGGAGCGATGTGGGAGGGGAGCTATAAGAGACACACAGAGGAAGACAAAAAAACCGACTTCCCATTCTCCTCTTAGATACCAGCTGCAGGATTTCACAATTGTGAGGCCTTCTGCTCTGAAGTCAGTTTTCTGCTGGCGCCTGCCTGTCGTTGGTAGGACCAGAGATACTTGTTCCATACCTGTTCTTACACACAGGTCAGATGCTCACCTCTGCCTGCTGGTGAATCTGAGCAAAGCCCAGCTGCACCCTGGTTTGCACCCTGCACCTTGGCCTGAAAGACATTTTGGAAGACAAGATTTATTTGAATTGCAGTAAACAGCCCTCAGCCTCCAAAATCAGTTTCCTTCAGTTATTCTCTGAAATTTTCTCCAAGGCTGGGAAGAGCGGCTTATGTGCAGTCTGGCCAGGTGGCCCACATTGAACCAGGTCCTCTAAAGCCAATTGGCTAAAGACTGCAGAGCAGACCTCCTCAACCCTGGCTGCACAGTAGCATCACCTGGGGCGCTTTTAAGGAATATTCCTGCCTAGATCCTTACCCCCAGAAATTCTGATTTAAATGGTCTTGGCAGGGAGGGGGAAGGCACCCAGGCATCAGTATTTTTTCTTTAAGATCCCCAGGTGGTTCTAATGTGTTGAGAACCACTGCTGAAGAACCTTTTGTTTAGGTGTGATTATGATTCATGTGGATGTTACTCTCCCATTTTTCTCTGTAACTGCTGACAATATCACTTGAAAGTTAAAAAAAAAAAAAAAAGCAAGCATTTCCTGATGGGTCATCTGTGTGCTCAGCACTTTTCTGGGGGCACAGATCCAACAGGGATCAAGAACAGGTCCCTGCTCTTGGGGGGTTTATGGTCCAGAGGATGGAGGACACTTATGATAGAGCAAGATGGGTCCATAGCACAAAAATGATGCATTTCAGAGACTATTCCCATTCATCATATTGCAACCATGATTAGCTCGAGTCTTGTCCTAGAGTCTGAAATTCTAAGTCCAAAGACAGATGGCAAGTCTCTCCAAAAGTATCTCCCCAGTTAACCTTTACTCTCAGAGTTTGCTTCAACTGTTTCTTTAGGAAGTAGAAGTACACTTGATAGTTGTAAGGGTAACAGCCTAGGACCTTCATGGATCCCCAACTTCCCAAAGCCAGCACAGCAATGATTATTTGAGGGGGGTGTCTAATATAGTGGCATCCAAAATTTTAAGAGTATATAAGGGAACTTTTTTCGTTTCAACTGTGTATTTCTTTTGATGGGTGTTATTATTTAGGTTGAAGTTATTACAGGTGTTTAAAAGAAAGCAGAATGGGAAGATAAATAACAGTACTTGCCAGCATGCAGATATGGCAAGAACTGGGGAGGATGTGTGCAACAGACTGAAATTTACAAAACTGCACTGGGGTAAATGGCGTCCCCTGGGGAGTCCAGCATTTCCTGCAGTCTCATTCTTTCAAACTCCTCTGAAGTTTCCCCGTCATCTGATGAGCTTTTTACCACGACCATTCTGATCACTTTCTGAAATGGTTTCAAGAGTTAGGTTCCACTAAATTCCACCTTCCAAAGTTTCAAGTCATTTTCTAAACCTCATCCCTTTCTGTATTTCTGTCACTAGCATGCACTGTTGCTTTAGGAAGCTTTTCACAGACAAAAAATTGCAGAATTTCACCAGAGTTCCTAGGGAGAGGGGAACATTGAGATGTGGACACTAGGGGGCCAGTTAAACTAAGTGATATCATAGCAAAGTGACTTACTTTCAATACCAACCTCATAACAAGTGCTTTTCAAATTTTGTATTTCAAAAACACATGCAGAGTACACGTTTTAGACATACCAGTTCATACAATAATAGCTGAAACTGGAACTGAAGAAGTAGTGATCTTCTGAATCTTTTTTTTTTATTATTCCTTTTTTCAGCTTGTGTTGGAGGGGGGTTGGGAATCGCAAGTTTATGAATTTTAGAAACACTAAAGTAACATGTCTCCAGAGAGCCATCTGAGCTGCGCTGTTTGTTGTGTATCACAAGTTCTGAGTACAGGTAACCTTGAGAATTTCTTACCTGAAAGATAAAATGTCTAAGTTGTATGCTTCACTGTAAATTTTATTTGATATGCTTATACCAGCTTCTGGCCATGACAGATAATTTTCAATGATAATCCTAAATAGTTGTGTAAAGGGATCTCTAATACCTTCTTTTATTTGTAATTTGTCCCAGCTGTAGGCATTCAGATGAAACTTGAATTTTTCCAAAGGAAGTTTTGGACTGCCAGCAGACAGGTAAGTTATAATCAGCATCTTGAAGCATTAGCAACACTGTTATTATACAGGTGTTCACATTTGGGTACTCAGTGCCTAAAAGTGCCAGATTTCCGATGAATGTTTGTAAAATGGACTGCCAGCTGCTCAGATTACCTTTCATTTTACGGCTAAATGAAGAGCTGTCAGCATGTTAGACACCGTACGCTGGGCAAAGCAGGGAATTTGCTCCTAGGAACAGTTTTAATTGTGAGGTCAAGATAGTGATCTTCCAAAGGAGTTTTTCTTTTAAATATTGAGGACTTTGTGAGATTTTTTCATAGTGACTTTCTTCTAACCTTGTTGTGATGCCTGGTTATTTATTTGTGTATCTCTTTACCACAATTTTCAAGGCCTTTGTATAGCTAGGTTTGTCAAAGCATGTATGTGCATTCTTTGGCCAGAGAATCTGGCATTGTTTCCTTTTGCTATGCTGTCTGTGCTAAGTAATCTCAGTGGTATTTGTTCAGTAATTTGGTAGAAATGGCAACCAGTTGCCTCCATCTGTCCAATTCTAAATGTTGGAATGGTTTGTCATTTCCTAAATTAAGATACTTTTGGAAAGTATAAACCGAGAACACAGGGGATTTTAAAAAGTCATTGGGAATTAGTTAATTTAAAAATAAATATATCATAATTATGCTTCTTGTTACCAAAATATTCGAGATCTTAAAATGATATTATCAATATTGAATGACAACGTAAATGAAAATAGATGAAAAAGAGCCAGCTCCTTCCCCCTGCACATTGTTTTATATGTTACTTTTATGTTACTATTTGGAGTTGATACTGATTCTGGAGAAGGTGTCAAGACTCATCTTGGAGCATTCCTTCTGGATGAGATTTGGTATTTGCATTACAAGAAATGACTTTGACAGCTCATTCTAGAATAACTAAGTGGCAGCCACAGCAGATGCTGGGATGTCCAAGTAACACGCTTCCCCCTGCTTTCCCCCGACACAGTGTGCCTCACTGGATGGCAAATGCTCCATCAGCTGCGATGACGAGGTAAGATGGCCTCCTGGTTTTGTTTCTGCCCTGGCCACGCGGAGGTGACAGCACTTTCTGACAGAGGGAATGCCACTATTAACACTGCTCTGGGCCAATCTAAAAGAAACCCAGAAACGACATTTGCTTTGTTTCTATTTTCTTCTCTCCACTTCCCCTCTCCCCTGCCCCACCAGTCAGATAGTTTATGAGATCTGAAGAATTGTCCTTTTAATAGCTCATGGACAGCACTATTGGAATTTTGACATTTCATAGGAAATAATAAAAATGTACTGTCATTTGAAATTCACATTACAATTCTCAAAGCTTTTCTCCATGCATTATCTCTTTCCATCCCCGTAACAACCTAGTGAAATAGGTAGGAATTATTGGCCCATTTTTGCAGATAAGAAAACAGGATTGGAGAAATTGAGTGACTCAGTTAATTTCACATAATAAGCAAGCCAAAGCTTAGAGTTTTTTTATTTCAGCATAGTATTTCCTTCTACAACCCCTCACCCCCAAACCCTGCCACTTTCTTAAGAGCAAGGAAGGAGGAAGTTGAATCCCACACATTATCAATGAAAGAAAAAACTATGCCACTGCCCTAAATCTGTGCATCAGACTTATGTTTTTACCATATCCAGTTCCATACACCCTCTGGCCCGTGTTCTGGAGCCAGCAGAAGCATGGTGGCCTTGTCTCTTCTGCTCAGGTAGCCTTTCTCTCTCGGTGTTAGTGAAACATGGTCAATACATAAAGCAGACCTTATAGATAATCATGTATTTATATTCCTTCTGGTTACCACAACGACTTAAGAAATTTTAAACAAACATAATTTCAACCCAGAATTCCTAGAATAGAAGTAGATTTCAAAAAATTAGGCAAAGGAAAAACAAGTATAGAAATATAAAATATATAAATATATAAGGGAAAAACAAGTAAGAAATATAAACAAGTATAGAAATATAATACAAGTACAGAAATATAAAATATAGTCCTGTATGAAGTTAAAACACAAAATGCTCAATCTTGGAGGGTATGGCTGCTGATTTTTTTTAAAAAATTATAATTATTGTTTAATTATAACTATTGTTACAGTATCCAAAGAGTAAAAACCAAGCAATCCATTTTTCAGCAGAATCCCAACTTTTTCTGATTATCAGATCAAAAATAATTTTCTCTTAGGAAAGAACACACTTTGACGTTTTATGACCAACACCTTTTTAGTAAGCTCAGAGACACCTTTCACGGAATAGTCAGGTGGGCCTCAATCCTTCTTCTGTCTTTGAGACACTTATTGTCTTATTGGAGTGTTCAGCTCAGGAACGACAATGCTCCACAATAATATTGACTAGTGAGTGTCCCTGTATTAAGCTCCTTACTTGCTCAGTGAGTACAGTAAGAGAACTGAGGATGGTTGGTTAGTTAGTTGACTCATTGAATAGATGGCTAGATGGTTGGCTGGTGGGATGGATGATAGTTGGGATGTTTGGTTGATTAATTTGTTGTTTGGCTCATTAGTTGGTTGGTTGGTTGGTTGGTTGGTTGGTTGGTTGGTTGGTTGGTTAGATAGATAGATGGATAGTTGGTTTAACAATTTGATGAATAAACTTAGAGGCAGTTATCTTTCCATAATCCATGCTGCCTCAGCGTATCCTCATATAAAAACAAGTGAAAACGGATCCTCGCTTAGAGTGGAAACCTGCAGTATGCTTTTTGTCCAATGACTGATTTCACAGGTGGTATAGCATGGTGGTTAAAGGTGCAGGCTATGGAGTTAGACTGACTAGTTTCAAATTATTGACTCTGACAGTAACTAGCTATGTGGCCTTGGATAAGTTTCTGAACCTCGCTGTGCCTCAGTTACCTCAATTATACAATGGAGTTAGAAATACCACCTCACAGAGTTATGGTGAAAAGTGAATGAGATAAAATATAAACCATGCATGGCATGGCTCCCGGCAAATGGTAAGCACTAAGTAAACGTTAGCTATGAACCAAAAAAGTCTAATGACTGTTTCTTGCCTTAGAGTGGTGGTTCAGCTGGATCTAAAACCTCAGACAGCAATGGCATATCTACTTCAGGCAATTGACAATTTCCCCCGAGCATAGTAAGCACAGGTTATAATGCCTTCCTTACTGCTAATGATCTCTTTCCAGCAGCCATTGAGATAAACCTCCATTCGAATGTCATTTAAAGGTTCACATACTTTGAAAATTAAGCCTTGAATTTGCCCTGATTTCTGAACTTGATCAGATGTTCAAATGTCCTCAGTTTGCACTTTGAAACTACCATCCAGTTTTTTCTTCAACACTTAAATTTTGGCTCCAGGCAACTGACTGACATTGTTTTAAATGGAAAAGCCAGCTCTGTCTTCCCACCAAGACCCCGTTCCGTTCTTCCAGCAGACTCTTTCCATGTGTCATTCTCTTTTCATAACTTTTAATTAGGCCTGTGAGACCATGTCCTTCCTCTTTCCCAGCTGCCCTCAAATGATCAGGTCCCCATTAAAAACAGCTGTGGGGGCTCATTAAGTTCACATGCTTCTGGCTTCTCCACTGCACTGAAGACCTGGCCCAACTCCCCAGGCTTATCATCCATGCTTTGCCTTAGATCCACTCCAGCCTCCTTGTCTACCCAGCAGTGCACTCCCTGGGCCTTGGCAGGAGGGCTGATGGGTGGGGCCAGTGTGGCCCGATGCATCTTTGGTTGGACCAATCAGAGCCTAAGCCATGTGGCTTGAAGGATCTGGCCGCGGGGTCGACCGAAGACCTTGAAGGAGCTCTGCCGACCAGGGCAAATGTTAACTTCAGAGTTCATGAGGTTCATACACTCACTCATTCCTTCAAGACATGTGTTTTGAGACCTTCTTAGGTGCCTGGTACCTGGCCAACCACTGGGGATTTAGTGGCGTCTCTAAGACTTTTTAAGGCCTTTTACGCATTTCTTCTGGTGTCTGAAAGACCTGCTTGGATTATGAGAGGGCAAGGAGAAGGGCTACATCCAAGCAACCAGGTGCTCCATATCTAACTGCCAAGCCCAACCAGCAGGTGGCCCTGAGGGTCATTTGAATAGCTATCAGGAGAGGAGCACGGTGACCCCCACCCAGCACATCTTCCCAAAGTGACTCCTCCACAATAAATTCTTTCAAAAGACAGCATTTTGATAGACAGTTGACCTATAATGAAAAGACAGAACAAGTGATGTGAAGTAAGGGTCAGACTGTTGCACAATGTAAATATTACGGATGAGGTTGTGAGCCCCAGGGAAAGGTAGTAAGGAGCGGCCCCTCTGTGTGCCTGAGATGCAGAGATACGGGCCCCACCGCAGATGTAAAACCCATTGTGTGTGTGTGTGTGTCCGTCCGTGTGTCCTCACAAATGAGGACAACGGGCAGCACAGTTCTGGGCTTCTGAGTGAGTTGTTTCCCCAACAAAACAAACAAAGGCAACACAAAAAGCCACAAAGCTCAGCCATCCTGCCTCCGAGATCTCTTGCTGTCTCTTCCTGAGAAAGGTAAAACTGTAGCATCAGGATACTTACAAAAATGGCACTTAGTAGGTGACCAATAAACAGGGCTGAAGCACATGTCCCTGTGCACGGGGCACTATGCTCAGCCTTCACCTGTACCCTCCCTTTGAGTCTTCTGGACAACTCTATGGAATAGTTGCCGTGGCTATCTCCATCCTTCAGATAAGAAAAAAGATCACAATGACAGCAAATGTCAGTGTCTGATTCTAAAGCTAGTATCTCAGCCCCTGGGCTAATACTGCCCCTTCCCGTTAACACAAGCCTTCCAATCTGTGACTGCCCGATTCCCACAGCCTGGTTTTGTGCTTTGACTTCAAGTATTTCCTGAATCAGCCTTTGTGACCCAGAATGAGACTTCTCTGAGCAATATTTAGTCATCAAATAGTCACAGATATTTTTTTAAACATCACATTCTCTCTGCCTCTCCCCTTCTCTCTTTATCCCTGCACTTTTAGAACAACCTTATCCCCAGATGTTTTTCCAAAGATGGCTGTGGAGTAAGTGCTTCCAGTATCTGCTAGAACTCAGAGCTCGTGATTTCTCCAACCCCTCAGCCTGTCAGTGCTCCCGTGGGACAGGATGATGGGCGGATGTCTTCCAAGATGTTGGGCTTCATCAGAGGGGAAAGTAGCGTAATGAAAGAAAGCTGAGAAAATATCTCCTCTATTTCCGTGGGACAGGATGATGGGCGGATGTCTTCCAAGATGTTGGGCTTCATCAGAGGGGAAAGTAACGTAATGAAAGAAAGCTGAGAAAATATCTCCTCTATTTCCTTTTACTGGAGGGGGATGATGGGGAAGGAAATTGAATATTATTTATTATAAAGTGACATAGAAAAGACAATTGATCAGGTTGGATCCTGGTTAATTCTGTCCTGACTGATCTGTAAAGCCAGCACTCTGCTCCCCTAAGTCAAGGGGGCTTACTTCACTCCCCTGCACTTCTTCAGAATAATTTAATCCCAGTGGCCGCTGACAGGGAGGTCTGTTTAAGAAGTCATCTAGTCATAAATTTGCTTTTTAGTGTTTACGGATAGACAACATAACAGTATTGCCTGTGATGAAAACTTGGTGACGCCTTTCAGATTCAGTGACCCAGGTCCGCATCAGCGACATAGCACCCTGACTTTGACCTATGATTTTCTCAGCAATTTGTAAGTCCCAATGTTGGCTGTGCTTGTTCCTTGCTTAATAGGGTGACCAAATCTTTTAATACCCAGCGTAAGCGTGAAATTCAAACTTAGCCATAAACAAGTACAGTAAGGCATCTTCTCTGCTGCCAAGTTTCTGTCCTGGAATCCTAATGTAAGGGAGAAAAAGTGAATTTTTAAAGTTTTAAAGAGAAGCATAGTCCAAGAAATAAATGCCAATTGGTACTCAGCATAGAAGAAACAAGTACTGTTCCCCAGCCCATGGCATGCCAAGAAGAACATGCCCACTGTGCTGTGGAAAAACATGAGGTACCTTTGCAGGAAAGGACAGCTTAGGCACATCGTCTGCCAGGAGGACCCTTGGCCAGACCTCCTGTTTTTCCTCTTCCCATCACTATCTGGTAGGATGTAGACAAATCTGACCACAGTGAGTGGATCATCAAGTGAATTTTTAGACTCTAGCCTATGATGGGCTTTTTTTTTTTTTGTCTATAGATTGTTCCTTAGTAAGTGGTGGGGACATACAGAAAATCCCCTTAAGCTGTGACTGACTAAATCTCTTGGTTTCAGATATCAGCTTAAGAATTACTGTGCACAGAGAGTCCAGGAACCTATAATTGGGGTCGATACCACTTGACCAAACCGACCCCAAACAACAGTCATTCTGTTGTTTTGTTTGTTTTCAGCCATAATAATAACACCCCAGGCACTTAGAGGCAGTCACTGGTCTGGCTGATTTTTCTGCCATTTGTTGTGGTTTTGTTTGGTGACGTGTGACAGACAAGATCTATCCTTAGCTATATGTATGTTAAGAGATTGCTTCTTTCAAAAAAGGAAAGTCTTTGTGTCCTGTTGTCTCTTGAAAGGTAGAGCGGGTTGGACAGTAGGAGGAGTCAGATCAAACAGGATTCAAGTCCCACTTGCTTAGTGTGTGACCCTGGGGAAGGCAGCATCTCTGGGCCTCAGTTTTCTCCTCTGTCCGAGAGAATAATCTCCTACTTGACAGTGTGAAAAGTAAGGTTTTCATGAGTCAGTGTCTTCCTATAGCTGTGATTCTTCTTCTGGGCAAGCTTCAATGTGTGATAATTTTCATCTGGTATTCTCTCAAGCTTGCACGCCTCTCTTTTTACAGCTTGATTTTCCAAGTTCTGAGTTGAAATAGGCTTGGCACCCCCTCTAGAATTATCACCCCTGTTCCTTCCACACCAGAAATGAGAAGGAGCAGGGCAGGCACCTGCAAAGTGAGTCTCCTCCTGGCCAGTCCTACCTCTGCTCCATCCAGTGGGGCCATTAGAAAGAGCACAGAGGTCCTCATTTCCAAGTGAAGTCAGGAAAGGGACCACATGTTTATAGTAAATAATGAAAAGTTTCACTGAAAATTTGTCTCTAGATAAAGTGGAAATTGTGAAAATATATTTATTTTATATAATGACTTTAGGTTGTAATTGCAACTGTACTCTAATTCTCCAAACAGAAAAGTAAATTTAGTGAGGTTTGGGGGCTGAGAGTTTAATGTTTCTGATAAAATTATAAAATAGCACAATATAAAATCCTTTATATTTGATTTTCTCAGAATGTTCACCAAAAGGATCAAAATACAATAAAGAGTTTTGATCAGTTTTCCCAGAGACTTCCCTTAGCTCCTGGCTTTTGAAGTCATCCTCTTTGGATACACCTCTCAGGTCTTATCTGTGGTGATTTTTTCCTTCTTTGCGTGTCTACCTCTGACAGATCCTGATGTGCCAGTGGCTTCCCTTGGATTAGAGCTATTCTCCAGCATCACTTTCATGGGCTTCATGAAATTTTGCCTCTTTCTGAAGATTTTAGATTGACTTTATACTCTGTGTGCCTTGTATCTGTATTGTATTACCCAATATTTACAACATTAGACAAACAGGTATTGACCAAAGGCACAGGTCTAATAGCAAGAGTACTAATTGTTTAGGGACGTTTGAGTAGGAAGTAATTTTACAGTCGGGGATGGAGGGCTGATGATGATTTTTGACTCCCTGTACAACTGTGGGGATATAGACAAACAGGTATTGACCAAAGGCACAGGTCTAATAGCAAGAGTACTAATTGTTTAGGGATGTTTGAGTAGGAAGTAATTTTACAGTCGGGAATGGAGGGCTGATGATGATTTTTGACTCCCTGTACAACTGTGGGGATATGGATAGTCAATATCTGAACATGGAGGCCGCTCCTGTACTCAGCATGTTTTCATTGATTGCATAGAGATTAACCTCTCTTTGCTTCAGTGTCTGTACCTGCAAAATGAACATCATGACATTCAAATCAGGAAGGATATGACACAGTGTAGACTGAGTTAAGACTCATTGGAGTACTAGTGTAATCTAAGACATGGCTGTCCAAAAGAACTTTCTGCAATGATGGAAATTTCCAAAAGTGTAGCCACTAGTCACAGGTAGCTGTGAAACACTTGAAATATAGCTTGTGTGACTGAGGAACCAAATTTTTAGTTGTATTCCATTTTAATTAAGTTAAAACTGAATTTAAATCTACGTAAAACTAGTGGTTACCATATTGGAGGCATAGCTCTGTGGATTGCTTCCATGCTGTCTCCTGAGGATGGAGAAAGTTTATCAAGACTACTACCAGGACCAAAGCCAAGAGCTAATAATAGTAAGAGTGTGATCAGGTACCCAAGTCATTCATCTGACCCCTTTGAATAACCGAGAGAAGCTCTATTATTCACCCAAGCAGCCAACTTTTTTTGTAAAAGGTGTTAGCAGGGCTTCTAGTCTTCTGTTCATTCTGCACAGTCACTGTCTAGTAATAAAGCGTGGACCTTTCTCACCAACCCACTGCTGTCCTTTTGTGCCTAACTGAAACCAACCCTGTGGATAGGCAAATGTCCCAGAAAACACCAGCCCTGTGGTGGCCTGGAGCTAGGTGGAATTTAGCTCAGGGTAAAGATATGTTACAAATTAAATGTTGCAGTCGGTATGTAAAGCTGCAATAAATAGAAACTGAGTTACATCAAGGACGGAATTAAACCTTAAGTTAAACTCCACAGCACTGTAATTAAAACTTAGCCTGTAGCAAATCATTCACTTTAGATTAAAGCAGTGTGGGGGAAGCAGAGGTTTGGGTTTACCTTGCTTTCTACAATTTATAAGTCTGAGCTACCAAAAGCTAACAGCCCTGCCCCCAAATCCAGCTCCCAATTAAAAACACAGTTTGAAAATCTTTAGGAGGCCTGAGGGGCTCCTTTAACAGAAGTCTGCCCCTTCCCCCCTGCCTCAGTCTATGAACAAATTAAAAAATATTACCTGGTCCCCTGATGGTCCTCTGAGCTGACACGGTGTTTTCATTAATACATCATTAGAGTAATGACATTGTGCTGGCGTTTTGCTTTCAGAACAGCCTGCACTTCAACCACCGAGAATACAGCCTAGGAGGCCCCTGAATACTTTGTTCCTTAGAAATATTATTCAGGTCATATATAAAAAAAAAGGGAAGACAAATTGTAAATTGTTTTAATGCATATTCTTTTTATTCCAATCTGGGTCATTCAAGGCTTGTTTAGTGTTTTATTTTTGTTTGTTAGTTTTGCAAAGTAAACACTGGAGTTAGCTTAACCATGGCATTATCAGCAGCTTTTCCAAGTTCCTGAAAACAACTTCCCTCCAAAAAAATAGGTTTCTTTGGGTTGGTAGTATGTCATTCCGTGTAAAAGCAGTCCGAAGACCCAAAGCTGAAAATGTTTTTTTTTTTAATTTTGTAGACTGTGAACTGTTACCTCATAGACAATAATGGATTTATTCTAGTGTCTGAAGACTACACACAGGTAAGTAAAAAATTTCTACCACCTCCAAGTAAGGAGCTCAGAATATGCTTGGGTCAGGGGGAACAAATTAGGGTGTTAAAACCTTGAGACAATGATCTCTACATAAGAGGTAATAGCAGGAGATTATAAAACCTTATTTCCATCCCTTTAAGAATGTCACAGCTTACTTCTCAGCAGGCCCCAAAGAGTTTTTACCTGCCAGTGGGGGGTGGTCAGGGGGTGGCAGAGCCCAGGCCTGTTCTCTCACTCATAAAATGTTCAATTTATAGAACTCTTTGCCTCAGAGTTGTCTGTGCCACAGAAAGAATTTTTGCCTCAAGGATGGAGGTGCCATAGAGAGTTTGGGCTACTTGAAGGAGCTTTTCTCCTTCTGATATTTTACCTTCACACGTGTGCGTGCGCATAGAGAGTTTGGGCTACTTGAAGGAGCTTTTCTCCTTCTGATATTTTACCTTCACACGTGCACGCGCACACACACACACACAGGGCTACTTGAAGGAGCTTTTCTCCTTCTGATATTTTACCTTCACACGTGTGCGTGCGCACACACACACACACACATTTCTAGATAATTATTGTTTATGGCTTTCTTTCTGGTTTTTGCTTTTTAAAAATCAGTTATCTAAGTTCAAGGATTAGCTTGGGCTCTCAGCACTGAGGGACAGGGTTGGGGTCCAGAGATAGGAGAGGAATATGCTCCATTTGAATGAACTGTGTGCAGTGTGGAGGTGGGAGGGACAGAGATGGAAAGAAATCAAGAGATGGGGCTCAGTGCAGAAATCTCCACTCTATTTAGAAATAAAAATGAGAATTAAGGTCAACAGCATTGTAATAGAGAAACAGAAGTTTTTCCATTCAAACTTTCTGCATGAAAACTTTTCCTGCTATTAGAATTAAAATAGAATTTTTAAAGAAGGGAAAATGCATACAAGTTTAGCTGTGCAGTGTGGTATAATAAAGTAATATTAGCAGGGGAGGCAGATGGTTTTGGTGCTAGTTCTCTTCCTTAACTAGTTTGGGATCATTGGCACATTTTTTAACCCAGCTAGGCCTCTGGATAGGCTCTGTAAAATGATGGTTAACTATATATGGTTTCTTCTAATTCTAATATTTGAGAGTACTAATATTTTATAATGAAGTTACTTTTAAATCATTTAAAATTATTTAGTAGTCAACAGTACTATAGGTCCATTAATGCTTGATAAATTAGTTAATTGTCCTTCAGTGTGGCTCCTTAAGGTCTGAGATCAATGGTTCATTTCTAAACTGTGGCTCCAGGAAACTTGAGGATTATCCTTCCAATTCCCCTCCTATCCATGAGAATAGAATGTTGTAGGGTTTTAAATGCACCTTTCATGGCTGATTACACTATTGAGACTCAGAATGCCTACACAGTCTTCTCTAACGCTGAACATCACTGAACATTGGACAGTGGATGGACAATAGATAGGATGAATGAGCCCGTGAAACAAAGCCAGTCTCTGAGGCAGAAGGAAAGTCTATTGGCCTATGGTAACATGCCCATTTGGCTGGAAAAAGGAACATAGACATTTAGGAACCTATGGAGCAAGAATCCAAACTAATCACCTGGAAGGACGTGAAACAAAGCCAGTCTCTGAGGCAGAAGGAAAGTCTATTGGCCTATGGTAACATGCCCATTTGGCTGGGAAAAGGAACATAGACATTTAGGAACCTATGGAGCAAGAATCCAAACTAATCACCTGGAAGGAGGAGCTCTGTCCTTCTGTCATAATCCTGTAGGGCTGAGATAGGAACCTGATCCTAGGACACAGGAGGGATGGAGTGGATGTCTTCCAGTGGTGAGTCCTGGACTGGTCAGCATACTATTAAAATAGTGTCTCTGGCAAAGCCATTGGCTGCTACAGATGCTCTGCTTTGCATCTCTGTGGAATAAGGCCTGCAACAGTACCCAGCGAGTCTGCCAGCCTGCTGAGTCTGGGCTTGTTTGATGTTGTCTGGCTTCCTGCACCCCATTAGGATGATTCTTCTTCATCTAACAACCAGTTCCATTGACGCTGGCATATTTACACACAAAAAAATACAAATGTCCTTCTTGCTCCTAGCAGCAGCACACGCCCACAGAATTTGCAGGAGTTTCCAAGTTTCCCATAGAGAAAGGAAGTGCTTGATATTCAGAGAAATGTGTTTCCTTCTTCCTCCTCTCTTTCTTGACTTCTTGTCAAAGTCTCTCTCTCTATATATGCTTTGTTGCCTGAAAACTCCCAAGAGCATAGATAAGGTCACTCAGTTAGTCGCAGTGGAATTAGGGTTTAGTTAATATAAAGCCTAAGGAATTTATGTAATTTGGACTCTTATTGTAATGCCCTCCCCACACCCACACATAAGCTATAAATCTTCAGAGCACCCAGAGGACTCTACTGATCTATACTGGCTCACTCCAGGTGTTGGCAGAAGAAGGCTGTTGTCACAAGCTCTATTCCACAGCACTGCATACACTGCCCACCCATAGGACAACTTGGAAGATAGTGGTTTTAGATGTCTACAGGGCATGCATGAGGATGTTAATCCTTCATTCCACTATTCAAAGTTTGCAAATCTTGGCCGGAACCAAGAAATAGAGTTGCACAAGCATCAGCAGGGTAGCGGGGAAAGGCTGCAAGGCCACAAATGACCTGAAGACAGTCCCTGAGGTAGAGGCAGGCCATTAGAAGTGTGATTGGCCATGCTGTCTCCTCAAGGGCCTGGACAGTCTTATTCTTGGTCAATATTAACTGCCTATGGACAAAATGAGAGTATTCCTCAGAAAGTGATTTGGAGAAAGGATGGATTCTCCACTGCAGGAAATTTATAGGGCCAATGAAGAGGACTGCTATATTTCCCTAAACAGGTCATCTAGGAATTATAAACAATTCTTTTTATTAGTGCTTAGGAAGCCCTTTTCACAGCCTGTTTCTGTCTGCATGAAGTAGCGTTTTAATCACAAGGGATTATATGCAGATTAATGCCTACTCCATCCAAGGCTAATGAGGGGGGATGTGTGCGTGTACACGCATGTGTGTGTTAATTTCAGCAATCAGCACGTTTTATGCAACCCCCCTCCCATATATGGTGGAAGCACTCACATCTGCTCACTGGTTTGTTCTGTAATCCCATAGTTTCACATGACTGTTAAAACCTTTTCCACTTTTATGTAACAGTAGTCCTGAAAACCTGACTTCTGCTCCTGTCACTTCCAGGACACAGACTGTGTCCATCTTCATCTCTTCTCTGCTGTTTGGGCACGTTATTCATCTACACTGCCTCATGTGTCTTCTTTTCTTCCCCACAGACTGGAGACTTTTTTGGTGAGGTCGAGGGAGCTGTGATGAACAAATTGTTAACAATGGGTTCATTTAAAAGGTAAGGATTTTATGGTCCCCTGTGTCCCCCCAAAAAGTTTGCCTAAATAAAATAAAACAAACCAAGGTCAAAAAAAGAAAGCCCAGACTTGACCCCATAGCTAGTTTTTACTTGTATTCATGTTCCAGAAGATCTCACTGAAATTCGATGCCTCTTGCAAGCGTGTTGAGAGTCTTAGAAACTAAGCTCACAATGAGTTTGCTGTTCACCCAGCATAGAGTTTATTGGAGGCTAACATTGAAGTAGGAGTCTGTACTGTGACATAATTATATCAGTATTAAGCAAGTCACCGTGAAGAAGTAGGAAATGTTTTACCTGGTCAGAAAGGAGGAGTATATTTTACCTCATGTTGACAAACCAGGGAAGCTTCCTAAGAATCTGGAACTCAGGGATGGAAGGTGATATTTAAAGACTTATTGATATAATTTTAGAAAATCAAGTGAAAGTTCTCAAAACCTGTGCCTGATGGAGGTAAGTTTAAGTCCGCTGCTGGAAGAAAACCCAGATGGTGCCAAACTCCGTAGGTGACAGGTACTACTCAAGTGGGTTGTGAACACTCTAGACCCTACCTAAGTGAAGCTTACATAGGACGTCTTCTTCATGGCACCATGTCCCTCATGGGCAGGCCAGCCATGCTCTTGGGATCACCAAAGCCTATGGGAAGAGCCATCACCCTGTGAGATCAGGATGTCAGAATATTTCCCCAGGTGTGGGGGCGGTCAGTGCTATCTCCCTTCTCTTGGCCTCCAAGGAAGAATGGCGGTCTTTGAAGTGGTGCTTTAATGGGCGTATTTGATGCAGTTAAACATATAATAGCAGGAAATACAAGGATGGACCTCCAGCTGTCCTGCGAGATGCACTGCTAGTCTGCTGCCAGTGGGAAAGGCAGGCCCCAGTTTATTACTCCCCCACAGCTGAATGGCTAGGAAGTGTTAGCTCAGGAAATCAGGCTTGTAAGCCAATCAGCCAGACCAACTGAGCGCTGTGCTGAAAGCAGGGAATTCAAAAATGATGACCCAGTTTTTGAAATCCCAGAGCTTGTTTGTGCCAGAGGGGAGGAAAAAAAGAAATCATATAAAAAAGCTGGCATGGCCCCAGCTTGTCTACAATCTCTGATGTACTTGTTTGCTCTCAGGCCTGTCCATGGCAGATTGTTCACTCCTGCTCAATCCCCTTTTACAAATTCAAGTACAGTTTTCATCCTCGCCTTGAGTCCTTGTATGCATGCTTGAGAACGCTGCTCGGAGCTGGACTTGGGTTGCTGCAGAGTTTTCCATGACTTCTTGGAGCTTCCCACAGCATCTCCTAGATTGTCTGCCACCTCAGGCACCACCGACTTTCCTGTCTTTATATGGATGTGTCCATTTGTATCATGTTCACTTGTTTTCAACTTGGTGTGGGGAGGAGACAATAAAGAGTAACCACACACAACACACATGTTTCTCATTTGAAAGCATATTTTTCAACTTCTTTAACAAACCCATTTTTTTTCTCCTTTTCCTTCTTGGACATTCCTTTCAAACTGTTTGTTGGGAGAGAAAGAAAGATTATCATGGAATTTTAAACTTCTATTCTCCTTAGTGTAGGTGAAGTATGGCTGGCATGAATCTAGAACTTTCTTTTCCTACAAGGGCAGTCAACATATTTGAGAAAAAGGAAGGGATGAGGATTTTACTCAATCATTACAGCAACTGCTATCATCCAGGAGCTGGCTAACATACGTCCTGGGCCTCTTTGAAGGGCCCCCTCGCTGGGGTCAGTAAAGCAGTGAGAGCTTGAGTTTGGGAGTCAAACAGAGCAGGGTCAAGTCCAGGCGCTGACATTTACTAGCTGCGTGACTTAGAATAAGTCAAGTTACCTCTCCCAGCTTTGGTTTCCTTACATGGAAAATGAAGATAACAATAATAATTACTTCCCAGGATTGCTGTCAGAGATAATGAGATAATAATAAGCATAATGTTCTTAGCACAGTGCCTGGCATCTATTAAGGGCTCAATAATTGCTAGCTGCTGCTGTGATTTTTGTTGTTGTGGATCTTTGCTCAGTCTTGGCTTTGCTTTCTGCTTGGCACTAGGTAAGCTTCTTCTATACTCACACATCCATGACACCTGCTGATGGAGTCTCTAGTATTGGAGTACCGAGTGCTTGAAATCAGACATTAGCATCCTCATCCTTTCCTGCATGCAGTGCTTGCTCAGAGCATAAAGTTGACAGTCCTTTGATTCAGAGAAGACCTGTGTTTCAGAAACACTGAAAGGATGTAGCTGGAATAACTGACAGCACTCTGGGGGGGGGGAAGTCATACACCCCCAAACAAAGGGTCCAGGGAGGCTGAGTTGCTTTGCCAATGTGGCCAGCCCAGGTGAAGCTCAGGCCCAGTTTGCTGAGCTGACCTCTCATCTCAGCAGCTTAGACAGTGCCAGGCTGGTACAAAGTCCTTCATTGTGATGGGCTGTATACCCAGTCCTCAAGAAATGAGTTTTATGCACAAGAGCCCCAAAACCATCTCCTTCAGAAAGACAGAGCTCAAAGAGAACACCATCTCCCTTCATCAGCCTCCCATTTGTCTCTCTTCCCCGGTCCACCTTTGGTGCCACTCTCTAGGGACGTTAGGCAATGCTTGCCCGTGTGACAGTTGACTTTTCCCTGATTGTCTGGCCACTTGCCTGGTGACCTGATGGCTGTCCTATGTGGCAGTGCCATCAGAGGGAGGGAACATTTACTTCTGGGTCTGCATTGCCATGTGGAAGAACCACTGGTGCATGAACAAATTAGCAACTTGAGAGAGTTTGAGGAAGTCCCACAGCAGCGTGCAAAACAGTCATATTTGAGAGCTGTGGGACAGCCAAGGAAGTGTAGGCTCAGCAGTGTCTTATCTGGGCAAACGGAGCTTTCAGGATGGGAGGCCAGCTGAGTGATAAGGCCACCCAGATTTCTTTTAGCAGCAGTTGGTAAATTGTTAGACCAAGCAATGTTCCAGGCTTCACTTGTTTTCTCATAAGGTATCACATCCCTGGTCAGCTTTTTCGTTTCAGAGAGCTTCAAACACTTCTTCATTCTTATCACTGAAAGTAGTGAACTCCCTGAGGAGTGACCCTTAGGGCTTTTCACGTTAGCTGTTTTCCTCTTTCACTCATGTTCCTGTCTAGTAAAGGCCTTGCCTTCACATTTCTCAGAATCCACATTCTATGGTTTTCTTTGCTGTCCCTGTCCCTCTTGAAACAACTAAGAGAAAATCTAGTTTTAAAATCCTTTTATTAGAATTAATTTATTACCCTCTCACCCTGAGTGATGCAAATACAGTATTGCCAAATATCCAGGGAAAAGGGGGGAAAAGTACAGCCAGTCACAGGAGTGTGTTCAGAGTTCCTTACAGGGCCTCTGTGGCATTCTGGACTTGAAATCCGGAGACTTTTCTTCAGCCCCTCTGGGACTCCATCTCATCACCAAAAATAAGGATCTTGGTGGATTTTCTGAGAATTAACTAAAATACAATATGTGAAAATACTTTTCAAAAATCAAAGCCACAGCAAACAGGAGGTAAGATTAGCCCTTGAGTAAGAGTTCCCAGTATCTGAGATTTTTTTTCTTTCAATTTTGTTATTTTGTTTTGTTTGTGTTTTATCACCAGTCTCTCTCCCTCTGCCCCACAGCACAGCACTAGGGTGGACCGTGGGCCTGCACTTTACCGTGCACTAGCATCCGCAGGGACCTTTCAAAGCACACCTAGGCTCAGCCTGTACACCAGGAGATCGTATTAAATTGGTCTGGGGATGGACCCCCAGCATTGGTGCTCTCTATAGCTTCCATGTGATTTTCCTGTGCAGCCAGAGTCAAGAAATACTGGGTTAAAAGCATCTGAGTACCAGTCCAGCTGCTGCCCACTTAGGAGCTGCCTGATCTTCTCTGCAGCATAGTACTAAAAGAATTATTCCTACACCTGCAAGTGAGGGTTAAATGGAATACTGTGTGAGTGACTGAGGGCTCCCAGCTTGAGTGTTCATACATGCTCACAGCCCGGCCCTCTGAGCATGGGAGCCCAGCCTCCTGCAGCATAGTACTAAAAGAATTATTCCTACACCTGCAAGTGAAGGTTAAATGGAATACTGTGTGAGTGACTGAGGGGTCCCAGCTTGAGTGTTCATACATGCTCACAGCCCGGCCCTCTGAGCATGGGAGCCCAGCCTCCTGCCTGGGCATCTCCCATTGTGACCACAGTGGAGAATCATCATAGAGCACCGTCAGCTGGCAGGGATGGATCGTATCACAAAGCTAGGGCTTGTGCATGTCTACTGTCTAATCCAGGACTCCTACCTCCTTCTGTTTCCTCTGCTCCTTCTTCTTTTTGTCGACTTTCAAGCAAACAAACAAAAATGTCTGAGTCAATCCCTACCTAGACAGATGAGTCCCCAGCCCATCTTTCTGAGGGTATTATCTCCAGTCCCTCCACCTTCCCTTAGGATGCGATGGGAGGGCACCCACCTTTAGTGCCTTGATGGTGGTTTACTCTCCTTGAGGCCCCAGGGGGACTCTCTGGAACTACCCATGCTAGGGCAAAACAGCAAACCTATAGACAGCAAGAATGAAACTCAGGTTTAATCTCAAGTAGGGCATCCTGCTACACAGCAAAATACTTAGCAGATTGCTAATAAGACATGAAAACCAATGGATCCTCCAGCCTCTTCCCTTCTACCTGTAAGTAAAAGAACACAGCTCACTGGAGTTCCATTGAGTTGGGCTCTAGCCTTGATATAAATTCCAATTGTTAGGTAAGAGGGACAAGTGTGACTTTTGGGACATTTGAGCCAGAGAGACTGAAAGGAAAATTGGAATGAGTTCAACATGGAGCTCAAGAAAACAGCAGCAGCCTTTAAAAAACAGGTAAAAAAAAAAA
>NW_007730826.1:56797-58874 GCF_000696425.1 Galeopterus variegatus | reverse complement strand
AAAAAAAAAAAGTAAGTCCTCACTGTAGGATGAAAGAGTGGTTGTTGCTTTTATCAGATATCCAGAACTGGAGGGTTTGCACTGGATTGTTTGCTTTCACCAAACATCCTTGTGGTTTCTGGGAAGGCCAATGGGTCTTCTCTCATTCTTTGTGTATCTGACTATGCCGGACACAGAAAGACCATCTGAGAACACCTGGCCTTAGGCTTGCTGGGACATGGACTGCTGGCTAATCATTTGTTTTGGCTTTGGAGCTACTGATGTTCCTATCTCCCTTGGTCATTGTCTTTTTTTCCTTTTGGGGGGTTTTGTTGCTTTTGTGTGTGTTTCATTTTTGTTGTTGTTGTTTATTGTTGTTATTTTTGCAGTGCTTGGTACGACAAGCCTGAGCTTTCACGCCTCTGAGGCCATCATATTTTCCCCATGGGGCCTGGCAAATGTCCTCGTTGCCCTGCTCAACACACATTTGTGAACATGGTTGGCTTGTGTAGCATTCCCTGTGGNCTCGTTGCCCTGCTCAACACACATTTGTGAACATGGTTGGCTTGTGTAGCATTCCCTGTGGTAGCTCATTCTGCTCTTTCAATCACCTTTTTAAAAGGTGACACATCCAGGTAGAATTCAAGACTTGGGCCATTTCTACCCTTGTCTCTATGTGGTAGGATGGGGAGCTTTCCCCATCTTTGGTAATCACATCACGTTTCAGCGAATGCCCTGGCCTTGGAGTCTAGTTCCAGGAGAGGTCTGTTGTGTTTGGATGGCTGCTCTCCTTTAATGCTGACTGCCCACCGAGCTCTAATAGTCAACAACTCAACTCGTGTAATGAATGTAATGCTTCTTGGCTTCCTGTTGACCTGATCATTTCCTCAGAAGTATGCTTTGTCAGAGGTGGCGTTGAAGGGAACAAGGAGACAGATTGGCTTGGACAGTGTGTTTCTGGGCCAAACTTTCTGGAATGCAGGGACATGGAGGTTCCAGTGGAACATTCTGAAGTCCTAAAGCTGCTGCTTGAGGATCCCCAATTACAACAATAACAGTAACTGCCTTCATCTTCATCATAACGGCAGCTTGTCTCAGTTACTGGATGCTAACTACAGGCCAGGCATAGTCCAAGCAGTTAACATGCATTAGCTTAATTAATCCACCTAACAACTCCATGAAGTAACTACTATCATTTCCATTTAACAAAAGAGGAACTGGAAGTGAAGTCTCCGAGCATTTTAGTAACTTGTCAAGTTCACCCACAGGAATGAGTGAGGGGGCTGGAATTTGAACTCATGTCTCTCAAATTCCAGAACATTTTCTCCTAATCACTACTTATCATTTTCCATAGTTGGAGCAGACTAAAATATTTTCTGCAGAAATATTTTTTTTTCACATTCATGAGTGTTCTGCCTCAAGAGGTAGCGAAATGGTTTTTCAGTCAAATTTGGAGTTCAGTGTACCAGTTATGAGTCAGTTCTGCTACAAATAATAGGAAAATCCAAAGTAACAGGGGCTTAAAGAACACAGGAGTCTTTTATTCTCTCATGTGAAGGAAGTCTGAAAATACTAATTTGGGATCCTCATGTTAATCATCATGGGTCTCAGGACCACAACTTTTTTTCCCACCTTCCTCCAAGTTGGCTTTTACACTCGATTACTTCATGGTCCAAGATAGCTGCTGGGCTCCAGCCATCGTATCTGTAATCCAGGCTAAGAGAAGGAGGATTCAGGGAGGTCTAAAATCTAAAGACTCAGTTTCAAATTTATATATTAAATTTTATTTTAATGAATTTATAAGTTTATAAAGCAGTCTTTTATACAATACCTCTGCTTAATCACATGGCCTCACCTTACTACAAAGGAACCTGGGAAATGTGCATATTGAAAAGACAGGGTTCTGCTTGCCAGAAGAGGAGAACAGGTATTGGGAGACTACTAGTGGTCTCTACCACATCCAGCATGCCCACGTTTGCTTCAAACCATACAAGTCCTCAAAATATTGAACCTGGCTTCCCTTGATGTCCACTTTGGAAATCCTCAAGAGATTGTTCACAGCTTCTAGTCTCCACTATACCCCATATGCCCAATGCAA
>NW_007730826.1:48256-56348 GCF_000696425.1 Galeopterus variegatus | reverse complement strand
TCAGTTTCAAATTTATATATTAAATTTTATTTTAATGAATTTATAAGTTTATAAAGCAGTCTTTTATACAATACCTCTGCTTAATCACATGGCCTCACCTTACTACAAAGGAACCTGGGAAATGTGCATATTGAAAAGACAGGGTTCTGCTTGCCAGAAGAGGAGAACAGGTATTGGGAGACTACTAGTGGTCTCTACCACATCCAGCATGCCCACGTTTGCTTCAAACCATACAAGTCCTCAAAATATTGAACCTGGCTTCCCTTGATGTCCACTTTGGAAATCCTCAAGAGATTGTTCACAGCTTCTAGTCTCCACTATACCCCATATGCCCAATGCAATCCTAAACACAAATGGTCATAGCCACCATGTGACTCACCTGGCCAAGTACCTGCCTGACCCCAGACAATGAAAGTAGGAGCACTCAATACTACCTGTGTTTTGCTACTACTAATAACGACACCAGCAACACCAACACTCCCAGATACTGACATTTATTGAGCCTCAGTAACATGCCCTGCATTGTGCTATGTGCAGCACAGGCATTATTGTGGTGAAATGCAGTTGTTATGAAATGTAGACATGGCTTCATGAACATGGCAGAGTCCAAGGACACTCCTCCAGCATCCAAGTTTCTCTCCTCAAATGGGTTTCGTATTAATTCATTCCCAAATTAGAATTCAGCCATTTCCTTCTATTTCCTACTCAAACAAAGAGGCAAAAGAAATTTAATATTTTCTATGTGGGATTAATTGTGATTCCACTTTCCCCTTCAGTTTAACAAGCAAAGCTAATTTTTATGGAAGAGGCCAGGTGAATGGGCAAACAAGCAGGCTGGTAGGTGCACTTACTGGCCACCCATGAGTTTTATCCCTTGCCGCAGGATCAAAGCAGATGTGGCTGGAAGAGCAACATTCTGCTCTCGGTGGGGACAGGGACTGTTCTGATGCTGGGAGGTCGTTGATCTCTTCAGGGCCATGTTCCTTCAGATGACCCTCTCTTCTTGGCTCTGGGGTACCCACTTGTTTCTCAAATCAGTGCTGCTCTCCGGGATAATGGGAAACTGTTCTTGATGTTTGCAGGTGCCACCTATCTATCTGGTGAGTCAAGGAAGCACCCTGTCGGGGCTCAGAATGTGACACCCCAAAGCGAAAGTCTCAGAGTCAACCTCAAAAGCAGTTTTCCTCTGCTCTTCTCCACCCTCCTGTCTTTCAGCCTCATTCTCCCCCAAGGCTGGTCATAGAAACCAGAACTTCTCTCCATAAAGCCAGCCATAGAGACTAAAAGTATACTTTAATCTTCCTCTACCTTTCTGTCTTGGAGTTGGCCATAAAGGAATTCTCTGACCTTGCTTGTCTGATGGTATGTCAGGAGACTCCCATTCCACAAAGGGTCCTGCTCCATACCCTGGAGGAATGAATGCTACACAGAGAGGCAAGAAGGATCTGAGCAGACAGACTTTGCTGGGTTTCCCCACCCAGTCTCTGAGCATTAGCTCATACTTTTCTTTGTCCAATCACATTTCTTCACAGCTATGCCTGCTTCACAGAACCTAAACATAAAAAGTGAACAGTTTTCCCTATATCTTTGGGTCTTCATTCTGAAGGTTCCCGTGTCATGTAAAACTATAATATAATAAAATGTTATGCTTTTTCTTCATATTAATCTATGTTTATTAGTTGATTTTTTCAGAGAACCTTCAGGGGGTTGAAGAGGATGTCCTTCCTAGACCCCTACAACCCCTAAATATGTCCAGACTGGTACTGGGCCCCAGGAGGATGCATCTGGTTGTGTCTAGTTCCTGCCTGCAAAGCGCTTACAGTCAAGTCTGGGGAGAGGTGGGGGGCACACAAGAAAATGCAAGTGGTGGGCATCACATTCTAAAATCCATGGCTCTCAACCCTGGTTACACATTAGAATTCCTTGGGAAGCTTAAAAAATAATGTACCAGGTCCCCAACTCAAACTAATGAAATCTTGCGGGGAGAAGGTGATACCAGACTTCAGTGTATGTGAAAAATTTCTGAAGTTTCCCAGGTGATTCTAAAGAGTGACAAGAGTTGAGAATTGAGAGTAAGTTACACCCTATTTTCCAGATTCTTCTGATGAGGTCCCATCCTTAAGGAGTAGGATAGTGCATGGGAATCCACGTTTGGGAAGCAGTTTAAATGTGCAACTTTCTACTTACTGTAGGGCTAATAATCTTGAGACCCATAACTTCATTTTTCTAAGCTTTAGTTTTCTCTCTTATAAAATGTAACCATTTCCCTGTCATCAGAGATAATGCCAACATTGCTGGCAGAAGGCAATTGGTTATTTGTTATTGCTATTGCTCTTATTACCCGGGTGAGATGCTGATGTGATCAGCATCTACAACTTTGTTTCCTTTTATATGATCAGCACCTGTCAGTGAAAGATATTTATTTGGTGCTGATAGACCCTCTGCTTAATCTGTCCAATGAGTGACGGCTCTTCATTCAGTGATCTGCAGTGGACCCTGGAGTGGCCCCAGTATCCTGTAAGCTGGGCTCCTGGCTAGTGCAGCCAGGTGAAGCTTATTGTCTGCTAATGATGAGTGCTCACTACCAAAACTTGTTTTAGTGATTTCCAGCTGGAGGGCCCAAAGGCAGGAGGGCCGGCCTCAGCACTGGCTCAACTGTCAGGTTTGCTGCACTGATCTTCAAGAACAGGGCCATCTCTGTAAGAAGTTGCTGTGGGATGAGGTGGTGACCGATGCAAGCAGGACAGAAAGGAAGAACACGTTTTGGATCTTCTGTTAGCACTCACATCAATAGCTGAGCTTTCCATTCGCCTGGCTTTCTGAGATGTAAGAATGAGCGAGGGCTTCCCATGACAACAATCCCTTTGTTGAGAGTTTCCTGTATTCTTGCTCCATGCCCATTTACTTGCAAGTTGAAATCTGCCCCCAGAGAACACATTTTATAGCCCAACAAAGAATACGTATTTTTAAATGCTACCTGAGCGAGTCATTTTGCTTCTCAGACTTTTAGATTCACAATTGCTTAATTATGTCCCATGATGGGTCTTTATGTCGAAGGCCTCTCTTGTCTTGCTTTTAGGGCTGCATTTGCAGACATTAAACTGTTTTAAGATTGGTTTTAGGCCATTTGTTTAACCAAAATGAGCTAATTGAGTCATTGCAGGTAAATTACCTGGACTCATGACACGTAGTAGGTGTTTAATAAATGTCAGTCCCTGCAGTTGCTAACCAGCCTAAATTAGCTGAGCTTGTGCCTTTAAAATTCAACCTGCTAATTCTTAGAAGAAATGTTTTTGTTTGTGATTTTTGTCTAGCTGTAAAAGAACAGTATCAGCAAAATGACTTTGAACTAGTCCTGATGTCATGAGCCTGTCATCCAAGGCTCTACCCAGCACAGGGCACAGGGTTGCCAGGCTTTGTTAGCATGCTTTGAGCTTCTTCCTCAGAGACCGTATCTGCCTTCTGTCAAAGTTTCAAAGAGATCTGTCTGGGGAGCACAGTGATGCTAATGATAAGGTCTCTGGCTGTGGACCACAGCTCAAGTGGCCTAGTGGTGATGTCATGGGATTAAGGTATGCTCTCTGTAGTAAGAATAAACTCCCACTGCTGTGTGCAGCAGCACGCAGCACCAGTCTTGGTCTGGGCACGATTCTCAGGGCTTATTTTAGAATCGAATGAAAGCAGGCAATTATCATGTTCCTTAACTATAATCAGCCAAACAGGATACAGGTAGCCACAAAATGGAGTTACTTAAAACAGTAACAAAATCACTTCAAAAAGGGTAATAATCTGGAAGTCTCTCTTTCTGCAACATCTAGTTAAAGCTGTCTAAGCGCGGAGAAGACAGGGAAAGCTTGTTTTATAACCTCCTCAGTGGCAATAGTATCAGGAAAACTTCCTTTTAAAATGAGACAGGAACCCTGGCCTGGGGGCTGCCCCAGAGCAATTTAGTTTGGCCCCAACATGTAAGCAGGAGCCTTTGAAAGCCATCCAAGGAGAATCCTGAGTTTCCTGTCATCTGTCAGGGTGGTTACCATGGCAACAGGCATTCACAAGCCCAACCAGCTGGTTCTGCCTGGCCCAGTGACTCCTTGACAGGCCCTTAGCTTGAGTTGATAGTTGATTCTGGACATTGATTACGAGACCTTATCTAAGGCAGCATTTCCTGTGACATTCCAATAAGACTCTGGAATGGGGCACAAGCCTGAATTCTAAGGATTTCCTAGAACCTGTCAGAGCCTGCTTCTGAGCAGAAAGCAGGGTGAGGTGGATTCAGCTTGGCCCCCAGTGAATTCTGGCTCTACCAGTGGTTAACTTTGTGAACTTGGGTACATTATTTAGGCTGACTGAAACTTGGTTTGCTCCTCTGTAAAATGGGGATGATTCAAATCTATCACGTAGGAATGTACTTGTAAGAGTGTCTTACTTATAGTTACTAACTATAACAAACTATTAAAGTTAAATAGACATCAGCTGTTGTTATCATGTTCTTCGGCTAAGAAGCCCATGGACAGAAGTTCCTGCATCATCTCTTGATAACCCCAGCATAACTTCTGAGAGTGCCTTATACTGCAGTAACAAGCATGAATTTTACTATGCATTGCATGTGCTAATGAGTTCAAAAATCAGGAGGCTTGTCTGTCCTTCAGCCAGCTGGGTAATGCATGGGTCATTCCCATTGCATTAAACACCACCCTATTATTTAATAGTGGCAATGGAAAACATACTAATAATTATAACAGCAGCTGCCGCCCTGCCTTCTGTTGGATGTTTCTTCTGTGTCAGGCGCTGTGCTGAATGCAACACACAGATAAGCCCCTTTAATCCTCACAACCACCCTGTAAAGTAGCCCTTATTCTCAACCATTTCATAGATAGGAAAGGGAGGCACTATGAGGGTTAAAAAACATTTGTTGTGAGTGGATGAGTTAGGATTTGAGCTCGGGTGTTACTGACTTCAAAGCTGGCTCTTTAGCCGTGTGTCACACATCTGTCCCTTGAGCCTTTGGAAACAGTGCAGCTTTAAGAGCCCAAATTCTAATAAAGAATGAAATGGTGTCTTCTGTTGGGAGGACCTGAACAAGGCTAGCACACCTTGTAGCACACTTCAGTGTGCTTCTACACATCTGATTGTTTACATCTCAGAACATCTCCGTAAGTCATTTTATAAGTGAAAAAATGAAGCCTCAGGAGAGGATAAGGCCCCTGCTTAAGATCACACCATCAATATGTGGCAGAACCAACTTCTGAAACCAAGGCCATCCTGCACCCATGTCTATAAGCCTCCAAGCACACACAGGTTCTGCTCAACCCCATGCTGCCTCTCACTCAGCTCTGGCACAAGTTTTAGCTGTAGAGACAGAGTTGGGCAGTAGGAAAAGGGTGAGTCAGTACTAATTTTTGCCAAATCCTAGAAAGCTCTTGCAGGGGCACCTGCAGAAATTTCCTGGGTGAGGATGGAGACCCGGCATGGTGGGCCTGTCAGGGACTATTAGAGTTGTCCACTGTGGTCTGCAGTTGATTCTGTGGCATATTATTGTTGAGTTATGTCTACGGGGAGCTTTTCTGTGAGAAGTTTGTGTGGGAGCTTCCCAAGCCTAATGTTTGTCTGGTTCATGGTCTTCATTTCTGTTTCCATAAACAAAGTTTCTTTCTTGCATCTGCATGAGGAAAAAAGCCAGAGGATGATGAAGAAAAAATATTCTGATGAAGGAGAGGCCTTGGGGATGGGCTGGGAGATTGTGTGACCACCAAGTGGCCTCTTGGGCTTTCTGCCCAAGGAGTGCTGTGTGCTGCTGATCAAGAGTTGGCTTCCTTCTCAATTTGGTCAGTTGTGACCAGTTTTGTACTTTGTGCCCATAGATGCCTTTGTGTTTAATCTGTTTATCCAAAATATCTCTTACTGTCCAGATAATCATGCAGTCAGGCAATCATTCATGCATTTGACCTTTTACAACTGAATGTCATCTCCATGTGAGGTGCTCTGCTAGGTGCTAGGGTAGGTGTGAAACAGATTCAGCACCAGTCCTGCCACATGAAGCTTTTAT
This sequence comes from Galeopterus variegatus, assembly GCF_000696425.1. Lineage (NCBI taxonomy): Eukaryota > Metazoa > Chordata > Mammalia > Dermoptera > Cynocephalidae > Galeopterus > Galeopterus variegatus. Next base: position 50,302 of record NW_007730826.1, on the reverse strand, counting down.
TCTAGTGTTCTTTCTAAGCACTGCAGTAAGAACACTCCGCATTAAACATTGTACTAGTCTAGAAAGAAATTCCCATGGGAAGAATTCCGTCCAGTCCTTAAAGGTGCGTGTATTAAAGTGTTTAAAATTGCATCTGGCAACTGTTATGTAATTCAGGCTGGACTTTAAGTGTCTCTCCTTTGGGCTTCCAAGAATGGTGGGAGAGGATGCTGCAGGGCAGGGCAGGGCAGGGTGGGAACGCATGTCTCTGTCTCCTTTGACTACAGCTTCCAAGTATGGGATAATGTGCTCACTCCATCTAAATGCTGTGACATACTACCAGAGTTTGCCATTCACCTCTACTTTGTAAAGTTGGTGATGGGGAATTTAAAAACCTCAAACAATCATGAAGTAAAACATTTTTGCAACTGAGAAAAGGCCATAATTGGGATGAGAGCTATGCTTTTATTCACAATGGAGGGGAAAAAAAGTTCACTTTCTTGTTTCATAAACTGCACTTTTTATGAACAACACATGATACAAAAGTAAGAGTACACTCACTGCAATGGTGGTGGCAGGGAGGGGTGGGGACTACAATCAACAAGCCAGCTGGTTTCCCACGAGCTGTCAACATACAGGGCTTAACTTGGTCCAAGCCTGCTTCCTAATGCTTTAGAAAGACAGAGGATCCTGCCATTTCTTAAAACCTTTGGAGACGTGTTCCATGTAGATTCCATCCAGTGTCTCCCTCTGTCCTTCCCAATACCTTCATTCCCTCCGTTCTTCAAGTTCCAAGTGGTGATATTATTGTGTCTCCCATGCTAGGCTTTGCCACATCCCCTGTTTGTCCCTCATTATTAGACCTGCATTGTGTTTGTCACTGTTGCACTTGATGGTAGTGACTGCTCACCTTGCTGGTACACAGTTCAGGGTGAAAGGAACTTTCCTTCTGTCCTCCGAAGGTTTGATAATTTGAGTCTCTAGAATAAACCAACAGTAGGCAGATTAATAGGAGAAAAGGCATATGGATTTATTATACGCACTTGTGCATGGAAGAGACTCAAAAAAGGACCCGCCGACTGCAGTTCTTACACCATACAGAAAGCTAGGGGGCTCCTGGAGGGTGTTGGCAGCAAGCCATGGGAGGGAGTGGGAGGAAATGCCCTGGAAATAAAGGTTTATTATGCGGTTGTCTCTCAGGTAGCAGCCCTCAGAAGAATAGATGGTGGCCTGTGGCAAAAGTCGCTGAGGGAGACGTCACTCCTTCAGTGTCTTTTCCTGTGACTTAATCGTCCCTGGTTGAAGACTGTGTTCCTTCCAGAGGAACTGTCCTTAGATAAGGGAAGATCAGAGAAAGCCCATCCTGCACTTGCTCCTCCCCGGTGCTCTCCGTTTGAAGTCCAAAGCAGCTTATTTGGGGGTGTCGTTTCCTAAGCCCCAACAGCTCCCATGTTTTCTCATTTAGTGAAGCCCTGTTCCATTGTTCCCTGTAGAATCACCCTTTATGACTACCAAGCCATGTGCAGAGCCAACAAGGAAAGCAGCGGCGGCGCCCACGGTCTCCTGGACGTGAGTACAATGCCGTCGCCCAGACAGCAGCTGCGTGCTCCTCTGTCTGTCTGTAGGAGCATATCTCCCTCTTCGGAGTAAACAAGTTTATCTTTTTCAAAACCATGAATGTTTAAAGGTATCTCCTGACTTTACTCATTAAGAAAAACCGCTTCTGTTTATACCCAAATTCTGCTTATATGAATAAAAAACAGGTCTAAATTCTCTGATGGATTAATTCAGCAGCCCCCTTTTGATGGGTAGAAAAAGGGGGGATGTTTCGTCAATTCTCTCATTCCTCTGTAAAAGTGAATTGGGTTTTCTTCAACAGAAATCTTTCTTTTAGTTTTTAAGAGAGCTCTTAGCCTATGAGCTGATTCATAGTTCGATCATAGATGCTCTCTTCTTTTTTTTTTTTGTCTTTTTTTTTTTTGTCTTTTTTACTGACTGGCAACGGAATCGCAACCCTCAGTGTTGCGCCCGCACCGCACTCAACCAGTGAGCGGGAACCGGTCTCCA
>NW_007730826.1:21991-48092 GCF_000696425.1 Galeopterus variegatus | reverse complement strand
TATATGAATAAAAAACAGGTCTAAATTCTCTGATGGATTAATTCAGCAGCCCCCTTTTGATGAGTAGAAAAAGGGGGGATGTTTCGTCAATTCTCTCATTCCTCTGTAAAAGCGAATTGGGTTTTCTTCAACAGAAATCTTTCTTTTAGTTTTTAAGAAAAAGAGCTCTTAGCCTATGAGCTGATTCATAGTTCGATCATAGATGCTCTCTTCTTTTTTTTTGTCTTTTTTACTGACCGGCAACGGAATCGCAACCCTCAGTGTTGCGCCTGCACCGCGCTCAACCAGTGAGCGGGAACCGGTCTCCACATGGGATCTGAACCCTCGGCGGGAGCGCCACTGCGCTCCCAAGCGGTTCACTCTCCAGTGCGTGACCGGGCCGGCCCATAGATGCTCTCTTCTAATCATGCTGCTGTTGAGTTTTAGCATTCAGAACCCTGAAGCTGGTTCTATTGATGATGTGACAGTTGAGGAACAATCAATACAGCTATTGTATCATTAGAAACTGGCTGTTACACTGCCAGAAATTAACTGTTAGAATTTACTCCCAGTTTAAAAATATATTACAAAGTGTGTAGACAATATAACTTTGGCCACAAATACCTAAAAACAGAACTATATATATAGTTTTCCTCCATATAGTCTGGCGTAAGAGTGTAAATATAACTTCTTATAATGTTACTATTTTGTAAGTACTAAAAGCTAACCTAAAACTGGGTTCAAAATACATTTAAAAGCCATTTCGGTTTTAAAATATATACACCTTCTCATTTGCAGATGTAAGATCTTACAAGGGGATTACTTAAAAACCCTATATTGAATACAGTTCTCTTACACTGAGGGAGCAAAAAGTGATTCAGAGCTGGAAAATTTCTGAAAAGCAACTAAGAATTGGACATTTTGAAAAATACCACTTTTAGTGAGACTCACCATGTCTTTCTAAACCTAGCTTCCCTAACCTTAGCATGAATTTTTCCAGACTTAAAATGTTCCCAGATATGTTTTCTTCATTAGACTTAAAAGCTCAATGGCTTTATCCTTTTGAATGATAATGTGCATTTAAATTTTTAATCCTGTATTTGCATAATCCCTTTGTGGACTCATATTGAGCCAATGTCTGGCGTGGGATGCTTGAGTGCCTTTCCCCCTGGCCTTAGGGTGAGCCACCCCTGCACACCCTCCCCCCACCATGCAAAGCTTCCTTAATCCCTTTATTTATTCTCTCCTGCCTCTGACCCACACTACCCACCCCAGCAGGTACAAAGACAGAATTGTCCCGTGCATGATGTGACCACCAGGGTGTTTTTGAAAGATGATTATTTTTTGAGCCATAAACTGTAATGGCAAAACCACAGGGCTGCAAGGTTGCATCATTTGGTTTTAGGAAATAGTGAAAAGTTCACATCCTTATCTCACCCTAATTCCTGAGGCTCAGAATCCTCTGATTCAGGGAATGATGATGAAGCACTTAGTCAAATCAGAGGCAGGGATACACCAAGTCTGAAATCTGGGTGGGCTGGCAATAGCCCCAGTATTAATTGTTGTCCCTGTTGCTGTGCTCATTTGCTTTCTGGCCTGAACTAGGAAAGGTTCAAGAATGGTTAGGGGTGTATAAATTCAGTCTCATTTTATTTAAAACTGGATAATTCCCCCATTCCTTGTTCTAGTTCTTATAACTAAAATGCTCAGAAGGTAGGATTAAGCAGCCATCCCTTTGGAAACCAGGATTCGGCATGCATTTCAATTCTCTGATACCTAAAGGCAACCACAAAAGGTTCTGAGATTTCTCTGGACCTGACATCTGGAGCCAGGCTTTGCCAATGTCATTGCCTGTCTCTTGAGTCCACCCACCACTCACATATCTGGCATACTTAGGTACAAAGAATCAACTGAGGGGGAGACTTGGTATTTTCCAGAATTCAGGAAATTAAATTATCCACATAGGAAACATCATAGAGTAAACAATCCAACTGCTTTTTTAAATTAAAATATTCTGAAATAAAGATTAGGCTGTCAATGCCTTCTTTTATAGAGTGAAGGGGATTTTCTGCAAGGATAAAATCACATGTTTATATAGTTATCATTTTTTTCAAGTCCAAATGTGTAAGTGTGAGAAAAAGCAGCTTAAATCCCACATAATTCATGGAAGGCATTGAAATAAAGTGTTTGGAATTTTTGCCTATTTTAATGAATGACATACAGTGATGGAGAACAGAGAATCACCTTTCCAAGAGGCAGCCCTGTGAGTTACCATTTGAAATTAGTTATATGATTCCAGCCCCCAGAACTGGGCTGCGAAATATTAGCCCCTTGAGAGTAAGGGGTTAAGCATCGTTTGCTGAACTTCCTTTTTCCTCCCAGTGATAACCCTTCTATTAGATCATGTTTATTTTACTTGTAAATCACATCTCACTATAGCGGAGTTCAAAGTTTTAAACTGTTAGTTTTGGGATACAGTATCCAACCGTTTTCTTCCTTTAGCTGAGAGTCACTGTTTTTTAACATGATATCAATCTCTCTGGAAGAATAACATTGTCTTTATGTAAAGCTTTAAGTTAAACTACAAACTTTGTGTGTGATGCATTGTTTTTAATGAACTGTATTCTTCTCTTCAGCCTTATAATGCCTTCCTCTCTGCAGTAAGATGGATAATGACAGAACTTGTCTTGTAAGTACAATTTGCTGCATTTTTTGGAAAGCATTATTGCTTTTCTTTTTGTATTATAAAGTGAATTGGGAGACGGTGTTTCATGTTTTCAGTAACCATTAGATTCATAAGTCTGAGATCACCTCATTGAACATCTTGAAATATTGAACATTATGACAAAAAAATGATCTTTTATTAAGTTATTCATGATCACTCCTTATGCCCTTATGTCATTGTTTAGCAGACTAACAGCTTGCAATACACAAACCAAATTTATTTATTGTGGTTACTGTTAAATTTAACATGGATGTCTGGCTGTTTTTAATACAGCCTGGGTGGGCTGTGGTCACAAGAACAAACCGCCCTGGCTGTCCACTGTGTTACTTCGGATGTCTCGGCATGTGCAGGAGTGGGAGCTTGGGGGGTCGTCAGCTAGGGCTAGGGGCCTTTCTCAGGTATGATTTAACTGTTTATCGTGTCCGGTTATAGTCCTGCTTGGAGGGTGCAAGACGCATCTGTGACTTAGGTAAAACTTGAAATGGCATGAAGATGAAAGGCTTGACTTGTAGAACAGATATTGGACACACTGCAGAAACGTCATGTCACACAAAAGGAAAGAATTCCATGGATGAGCCTGCAAATCAAACTTTCTCATTCTAATTTTCCCTTGTTAAGGCTCCCAGATTTCTTGCAGATTTCTTGCCATTTGATGAACAGACATAGTATTCTTCATTGCTTTAATGTAATCTATATTAATTTAACAAAGTTTATTAATTCAGGTGGGGAGTAAGTTCCCTATACACATAAAAGACAGAGAAAATGCATTAACAGGTAATAGTGGGATTTTGATTGAGAGCTGCTAGAGATAGTAGCCATGAGCCTAAAAAACAACTGAGTTTTGATCTATCTCCATTCATTTGGAAGATGACTTATATTGATTTTTGCATTCTTTACTAGAAGTTGAGAAATTTTGATTTTATGGAATTACATTGTGGCATAAATTCATAAAGAGAAGTTTGTCATCCTCCCCCTCCACACACACACACACACACACACACACAAACACACGGCTTAAACAAGTTCGAGTTGTGGTATAAATTTTGAAGCATCCTTTATTTTATTATTTTTTTTTCCTTTTTGTCTTTTTTACTGACCGGTAACGGGATCGCAACCCTCGGTGTCGCGCCTGTACCGGGGACCGGCAACGGGATCACAACCCTCGGTGTTAGGCCCGCACCGCGCTCAGCCAGTGAGCGGGAACCGGTCTCCACATGGGATCCGAACCCTCGGCAGGAGCGCCGCCACGCTCCCAAGCAGCGCACTCTCCAGTGCGCCACCGGGCCAGCCCGAAGCATCCTTTATTTTTGCAGACCATAGTAGAAGAGAATTCTATTTGTATTTCTGAACTGAGGCAGGAGAAGCCCTTCAGAAATTGGGTATTTACATGGAGTCAAACGAGATAATATTGAGTGAATAATAACTAGAAAACCATTTTGACCTATACAACAGAGTATTTTTCCACTAGGAGTCATGAGCATTAGGTGCTCCTGATTTCAGGGTTTGCTGGCATTGGGAATAAAACAGCAACGAGATAATATTGAGTGAATAATAACTAGAAAACCATTTTGACCTATACAACAGAGTATTTCTCCACTAGGAGTCATGAGCATAGGTGCTCCTGATTTCAGGGTTTGCTGGCATTGGGAATAAAACAGCCTTTCACGAGTAAGATAAAGCCCAGTAAAAATTCAGTGGTGACTCAGCCAACCATGTTGGTACCTCTAGACTTTGATGTTATTCTTTCAAATGAGATGAGCAAGACTGAATAACATAGAATGTCACTTTTCTATTCAGGATGTGGATGACCAAGTAACATTGGGCTTTTCTACCATCTGTTTAGGTTCCTGGTGGAATTTAACCTCTGCAGTTGGTGGCACTCGGATATGACAGCTAAAGGTAAGCAGCAACTGGTTTCTGTTTCCTAGCTCAGAGTGCTGAACCCTGGGTTCACTGGCTACTTTTCATCAGGGATGTGCTGGCTCACATAAAACCACCCAGGATTTCAGATCTGTCAGCAAAAATCCACCGTTTGTGCTAATTGCCACATGCCATCCAGTCTGACAAAATTCCACCGGCTTCATTCAGCCCATGTTGCATGAACACTTTGACCTGTTTCCTTAACTAAGGCTTTGAGGTCATACATTGCATAGGTAAATTCTTCAGAAAGCTCACAGACAATGCTAAAACCTAAAGGAGACAGACACAATGCCTGTGTCTCTGGCAGAGTGAATGCATAACCATCCTATTTTTGTTTACACAACCACCCTCATAAAACATAAATCAATTTTATTATTCTCCCTGCTCAAAAGCATAATACTTTGAGCAGTAATTAGTAGAGAGGCATAAGTTGTGTAGTCAGATCATTACGGGTATGAGTCCTTGGCTCAGAAGTTGGCCTTCGGCAAGTTAGCTGATCTTTCCAAGATTCAGTTTCCCTATAGTAAGCACAATGGGGAAATAATATTTATCTCATAGGGGGAGAGAGAGAAAGAGTGTGTGTGTATGTATATATTCAATGATAAGATAAATCATGTTATATACTCACTACAGTGAGTATATAACATAATAAGACCTCAAAAAATGGAAGCTATGATTAATTCGTGATAATGGTGGTGATAGTGTTGACCACAATGACGATTGTTGCCTGTAACACCAACGCTCCTTAATGAGTGGTGTTTGCCGGCGGTGCCCCAGCTTGCTCAGTCACTTGCTATTTCTCAGATACGCTCTGATCTTTCTGTCCATCATGCATTCATTCATATTCATTTTTTTACTTGGGATACCAGATACTAGCAGACTGATGCCATTTTTATCATTGTTAAAGAGATTGATCAGTAATGTATTAGCATTCCGCAAGTGCTAAAGATATTTCAATCTGTTATTCCTTTTCTCTCCCCTAAGACCTCAGTCTGTGAGGATTTCCTCAATTCCCCAGGCAGAATTAGCAAGCTTTTCTTCTTGCTCCTGCCCCAGCCAGTTCACACATTATCCCAGCTTTCCCTCATCATTATTGCCTCAGTTTGTTTATTTGTTTTACACTAAATTAGAATTTCTTAATGGTAGGAGCTATGTCTTCACCATCATTATCTCTTAGCACCTAACTAGTGCTTAGCGCAAAGTAGGTGCTTGATCTTTGCTTATTAAATTCCTTCACAAATCTTTCTTGTGCCAGTCACTAGAGTCATAACTTTGTAACTTACAAATAGGCCCATTTTTCCCGAATCCAGGAACTCTCTAATTTCTAGTTAGCACATGAGATGGGGCCACATCTGCAGAGTCCTACAGATGCTTATGCCTGCATAGAGCAGCCTCTGATAACAGTGAACCTAATCCATGTGTACCAGGCTTGGCCCTGCGCTGAAAAGCTGACAGCCCAGTGGAGCAGGGCTCCTATGCTCTGCTTTCACACACACACACGCACACGCACACGCACACACACACACACACACCGTCCTGGTGACCCTCAGAGACTGGGCCCCATCCTGGCCCCTCCTCGCTGGGTTAGTACCAGTTTTGAATGGCAGTGAGTGCCCATAATCCCACTTCTAGAAATTTACCCTAAGGAAATAGACTGAGATGGGAATGAAGGATTCTATGACAAGGATATTATCAGTGGGGATATTAAAATAAGTTACGATCCATCCACAGAAGGGCACATTACTTTGTTTCCGGACACTTTTTAATGAAATAAATAATGCTCATGAAATTAAGTCATATCATAAAACCCAAGATACAAAACTGTATATGCACCAAAAAGATGTCCATTGGTGTGGGGAAGGAAGACAGGAAGTGAAGGAGGGTCAGGAGTCAGTGCGCAAAAGGGGAGTCAGTAAACAGAGACCAAAAATATGAGTCAGGAAAAGAAGACGATCATGTACCCAAAGAAAATTTTACCTATAGCATGAACTTGCTTAGTTTAAATTTGCACATGCTTCAAAAAGGAAAGATGAGAAGGAATCTACTACATGGATGCTTGTTTATCCTTTTCTACTCACTTTTCTTTCTTTTTTTTTTTTCCTTTTTGTCTTTTTTACTGACCGGCAACGGGATCGCAACCCTCGGTGTTGCGTCCACACCACGCTCAGCCAGTGAGCGGGAACCGGTCTCCACATGGGATCTCACTTTTCTTATTTGACTATCTTTCCCACAATTTTACTAATGGGGTGAAAAAGATAAATGATATTGAAAGCAAAGGAAGAAAGAAAATCAACCAAAGCCAAGACAATGGGTTGCAAGTTGGTTCAATGGCTGCTCTCTCTGCAGCACCAGTGATCTGGAGACAAATCTCCACACCCTCTGAATCAGGCTGTGAGCTGTCAGAGGCCAGAGCATCTGTTTAGTCTAATGGTTGGTGCACTGGCTGTGAAGTAGGCAGGCTCCTCTGCTTCTTGCTAGCTGTGAGGCCCCAGGCAAGTCCCTTGGTCTCCTTGGGCTTTGATTTTCTCATTTGTCAACAGAGATAGCATTAGGCATAATGTCGCTGTGAGAGATGAATTCAACAATACATGCAAAGCCCCTGTGCATGCATGGTGTGTGGGTGCTCACATTTTGGGTGCTGGTGGGTTTTTAACTAAGCCATTTGGCAGTTTCCTAGGAGTGTGCTCAGTTCAAGGGCAGCAAGCTGGGTGTCTTCAGTGGTTTACTTTTTGGTATTCTTCTGTACAGCTAATGAAGATGTCCCCTCTTCCTGACAACCTCCACTCCCATGTCCCCCATACTTGCCTTGACCTACCTTCCTTCCCTGTGATCTGTCTCCACAGTCATCTACCGACACTCTTGTTTGGGTCCTGTGGATTTGACAAGTAGTTTTGAGTTTTTGTTAATTGCCAGTCAACGTGATCTTTGCCAAGACCAGTGGTTTTAAACTGGGGGGCAGTTTTACTTCCGAAGGGTCTTTGCAATCCCTCAATATATTTTTGGTTATCACAACTTGAGCGGTGGGGAGTTGCTGCTTGAATCTAGTGGGTAGAGACTGGGGATGCCACTAAATATCTTACAATGTATGAAAGCCCCCTACCACAAAGAATTATTCAACTCAAAATGTCAATAGTGCCACCATTGAGTAACCCTGGCTTAAAATAAGGGGTGCAGGATAGGGGACAATGAATAAGGGAGGAGGATACAGTATTTGCACTCATGAAGTTTAGAGACACTTGTGAAGATTTTCATCCTGATATCTCATATACCACCCCTCCACAGTTGGACCAACAGTGGTCAACATTTTAGCTAGAAGAATGTGATGCTTTAGCTCTCTGTTTTCTGCCTTAGAAAGCTCTTTTAAAAGACCCTATATAGATAATTTCAACAAATCATTGTACTCCACTGCCAGACTGTGAGACCTTCTTCCCACAGACTATAGAAAGACCTTGTCAAGACCTACATCATTGACACATGGTGTGCCAGAGAGCTGGCATGTAGATTGTCTTCACATCCCTTCAGTCATACCTGAGAGGTAGGTACTGCTCGAATTGGTCACCAGACTTCTCTGAAGCATGTAAGTCAGACAGCTAATATATAGTGGACTCAGACCTTAGCCAAGACCTGCCACCCAGCTAAATAGTGGTGAGGGTCACAGCTACCCTCCTGTAAACCTGCATGTTGAGCTAGGTGCTGCCGTGAATTGTCTCATTCAGGCCCGTAGCCCTCTGCTGGGCATGCATATGACTTTTTCCATTTTATAGATTAAGAAACTAAATCAAACAAAGGTGAATTAATTCATCTGCAGGGCCGCTGCTATCATTGGGATATCTTATTAAATATAAATCCTAGACCCAGTCTAAGGAAGGTAAAGTTTTAGGTGCCATAACATTATTGACTTGCAAGGTTACTTCATTCTAAGTTTACCATTCCCTCGCTAGATAAAGACCCTGAGTTAAGACATACATCTTTGTTTTAGTTAAAAATGGAATCCATAATTACACTGTTTATCTGCTTCATTTCCTTAATGAAGGGGACTGTGGAAGCCCATTTCTGCCTGATTATCACAAAGGTATCATTTTGGAGAAGTTGCACAAAGAGAATAGAGCTTGCTGGCACCCAGTTGTGAATGGGAGTGCATTCACAGAGACAAAAGAAGAACACTTTTCAAATGGCAAATCTATTCATTCTTGATTGTCTGCACATAATTGCTGTGAACCCAAGTCAGTTATTCTCATCAGGGACATTCGTTGCTAAGGAAAAATGAAATGACTTCAATTGTGCAGATGCTCCATTGGGTGCTCCATTGTGAGTGAGTGATAGGTCATGGTGACATCCAGCATAACTGGGGTGGGAGACAGAGCTGTGTGATTGCACAGAGTGTAGCCTCCAGCATGTGACTGCTCAGGCTCACATGTGGACTCTACCACACTCAGCAGTGTGACTTTGGGCAAATGTCTCAACTTCTCTGAGATTTAGTTTCTTCATCTGCAAAATGTGATAGTAGTGGTGCCTTGCTCACTACGTGGTGATGAGGATTCCATCCATACAGGGCCCAGCAAAGTGTTTGGCATGTAGTAAGTGCTTAGTGAATACTGCTTGTGAAAGTGGTGGTGGGGTGGTGGTTTACTGTTTAAGTGAATAATGATCACCATGAACCCCTCTCTGTGGGACTCAAAGCAGGCTGTGTTTGCTTTCCAAGCCTCAGCTTTTCCTTCTTGAAGAAGAGGGGAATCAGCCTAGCTGAGCTCCATGGTCCTTATGTACTTATACCTTGGTAAGACAGTGAACTTTTAATACCTAAGAATTAAAACAGTGTGCAGTAGATTTCTGGCAGCCTTGGTTATTGGTTTGAAATTCCATAGATAAATAGTAGTGACTGCCAAATATACATGGTGTTTTCCATAGCACTCTAGACAAAGAAAGGTCTTCTTATTAAACTATGTTATTTGAATTAAATGTGGCCGTGGTTTTATATGATAATTTGTGTGTTTCCCAAAAGCACATCAAACAACTTCCAGCCAATCTCTAGTCATGCTGCAAAGGTACTCAACAGTTTATCACCACATCAGCATGGGTGCCCTACAATTGTCAAAATGAGTCTGGCCGTTAGTAGGGTTGGACTCATTCCATTGTAACTGGGCCCAGACAATTAGAATTAGAGATGAGGCAATTATCAGGCTTATTTAAATCTCATGTGATGCCTATCTCAGCAAGACCCAAGGACCTTTCTTCTTTTTATCCACTGGCCAAACTTCATAAAGCACTTAAATATATACGTGCTGGAGCCAGACAGCCCAGGTTCAAATTTCAGCTCTGACACATACTCATTGCATGAATCTGGGCAATTAGCCAGACCTCTCTCTTCCTTTCTCTATCAGTAAAAAAGAGATGAGTTGAGTTGATCATACTTCATAGACTATTTTTTAATTTGGTCGTGTTTTCCTATTAAATTAATACATATAAAGCAAAACAATCTCTTCCTTTCTCTATCAGTAAAAAAGAGATGAGTTGAGTTGATCATACTTCATAGACTATCTTTTAATTTGGTCGTGTTTTCCTATTAAATTAATACATATAAAGCAAAACAGCATGTGGCACACAGGAATATCTTAATAAATTGAGCTGTAACCATCATTAGGTTTTTATATGCATGATTGTGCTATATCCACTATGTAAACTGTCCTGTTTTGTTCTTAATCTTTATTTCATTTTAACTTACTTTTTGAAATTCAAATAATTTAAATGTGAAAGGAAGCTTCCTAATTTGAAAATCAGAATTACTTGCCATACAGAGGAGTCAATTGCAAAAATAAAAACTGTGAAAATAAAAAGTGTTGCCAAATTGTAGCCAGATACAATGGGCATTGTGTTTGACTTCACTAGGTTATAAGGAGAAAAGAGCAAATGAAAGAAAGGAATGGAAATGAAAGAAAGGTGCTAAAAATTCTTGGTATCAAAGATGTCCTCCTCACAGAACAGAGGCACTGAAAAAGAATTAAGAAGAGAATGATGTTAGCACCAAGAGCCTCTGTGTTACTGGTGAACCCGGGACACCTCAAATCACCTTACTTTGCTCCCACCTGAAAGGCAGACAATTTGTCATAAGAGACGGAGATTTTCACTTTTTTTTTTTTTTTTTTTTTTTTTTTGGTCCATTTTATTTGGTTAAAATACACCATTCAGGAGAATCATTCTTGTATTCAGCAAGCATTTAATGACCCTTTTGATGAGCTAGCACTGTTGGGAACAGTCTAGAACCTGGCCCTTAGGAGAAAAACAGCACACAGTCAGTGGACTCAGGAGTCAGGGAGGCAGCCATCTGCTTGCCTTTTCTAAGCAAAAAGAAATGGCTCAAAAAGGCTGACAGTCTGAGGACTCAGTGAAATACTGTACGCAGTGGAAGTCATGGTGGTATAAGAACATACACTTAAATAGCTCCCACAGTGTGCCAGTCGCTTTCCATGTATTAATTCATTTAATTCATAAACAACCACAGGAGCTTGGTACTGTTACTCGCATTTTGCAGATGAGGACACTGCAGTGTAGAAAGGTTAAAAACTCACCTGACGTCACACAGCAGTAGCAGAAGTCACATCCCCCAGAATTTATGCCCACTGAAAAGCCTGTATATAAGAAGCAATCATGTTAAAATATAAATGCTTAAAAAATGGTCTCCTGATCATCAGGCACTTACTTGGTTGTTACCAAAAAGTTGTTTTGTACATAGTAGCACTGATGGCTCACCTAGTGCCAACAGCAGCCCAGATGGACAGTCTACAAAACATCTACACATGGTTTCTGCCATCCAGTAAGTTGTATTTGTGTTGTAACTTGAGACTTTATCCACCCATCATTGTGTTAAAATCCTATTGAGCTTGGGAATAATAAGTGTAAATTATATATGAAAATACATTTCTATATAAACACCAGCCAAAACCTTTTTTACAAAGCTTGGGTATTGGAAACCTATATGCATTCTATTCATTAACGAGTAGACCTCCTGGGAAGAGTACCACTGGCATTCCCATTTTACAGATAAGAATACTGAGGACTTGCTAGAAGCAGCAGAGTAGGGATTTGTACTCCAAACTTCTCTTTCTTCATAGCCTTCATTCTTAACCACTCTGCTATAGTATCTATCATTGTTGTCATCATTTTAATGTCACAATGGCTTTATTAGAATACTAGTTTATTTAATTGTTGTTGCTATTTTATCTGACATTTACTTAGCACTCATGTTCCACATATTATACTAAATACTCAACTTAAATGGTCTTATTTACTTCTCACATCAACCTCTGATAGAACTTTATTATCTGCAATTTACAAATAAGAAAATTGAAACTTAGAGAGGTTTTTGATCTTGCCCACTGGACATAACCTGTCTAAATAATTTAATCAACCACCAAGCCATTACGGAGTGCCTACTATGTGCTCATCCACATACCAGGGTTTAGTGCTTTAAAACTGCCATCGTATACTATTGAGCAAGAAACTTCATAATAGTAGGATTTGGTTCATGGCTGTGCTTCAAAGACATCACGTATTTTACTATTTCGTATTTCAATTTTCTTTCTATAATAAAACCATGCAATTGTATCATGACCTTTGTCTCACCCTAAATAATATGGTATAACTTATATTTTATACATGTTCAGATATACATATGTGTTGTTGCTAAGATTGAGTAAGTCTGAGGTCAGATACCAAGTGACTGATGTTGTCCCAGAAAGTAGAATTCTTGTGATGCATAAATGATAGCTGATCAAGCCAGCACAACTGTTTGAGGAATTATAGCTTATAGAGTTGCTTGGCAGATGAAACCACTTGACTAATTAGAAAATAATGCATTATGCCGTGCCTAGAAAAATCACAGAGCAGCAGAAGCAGAACTGCGTTCTCAGTTGCTGTGGGCTGCCAGTCACAATATTGACCCTGTGCCTTGTGTTCTTTGCCTCTCCCCCTCCCCATCCCAACAGCCCAGAAATTAAAACAGACCCTGGAGCCTTGTGATACTGAATATCCAGCATTTGTCTCTGAGCGCACCATCAAGGAGACCACAGGGAACATTGCTTGTGAAGACTGCTCCAAGTAAGCCAGCACCCCCACTCTCACCCCCACACCTTTCTGCTCAGTACAGAACTTTCCCATATGGATCAATGCACTGGCATGCACACAGTGACACTGAGAGATGGGAAACATGGCTGACCTCTTGTGTAAGCAAGTATTGCCATCAGCTTGGAATAAACATCACTTGGCTTTGTTAGAATCATTTAGAGGTTGGGAAGCATTCAAAATGCATGAAAATGCATCGTGGAATACAGATTTTTAATCCAGTTTGTTGATGTTTGGAGAAAGCCCTAATTGGTGTTTTCCCTATTGACAGTTGGCAATTCAGCTGTTTGTTCAGGAATGTCCTTAAGTGTCTTTACTGAAGGCACCAAGCAAGCCTTCAGGATTTGCCCAAATCTGATGTATTGTAAGTGGTTTATCAGTGGTTTAAAATGCATTTCCTTGATGATTGATGAGTTTAAGCCTCCTTTAATGGTTTTATTGGTAATTTGAGATTTCTAGCCTCTTCAATACTGTTGGACAGTTCCCTGTGGGGTGATTGGATCTATTCTTATTGAGTTGGATGTTCTTTTTATGTTTTCGATGCTATATTTTTACAGTTATATGCATTGTCTATATGTCTTCCTAGTCCTTTGCCTGTTTGTTTACTTTCTATAGATGTCTTTTGATGCATAGAAGTTTTCTTTTTTAAAAAAAATTAATATTGCCTAATTTATTTCTCTTTTCTTTTATGATTTGTGCATTCTGTGCCTTGTTTAAGAAATTTTTTTCTATGCCCTTAATATCATAATGATATTCCGTTTCATGTTTGTGCTGAGCACTTTCGTGTGTTGCCTTTCATATTTAGAACTTGAATCCCTCTGGAATTTGCTTGTGTGTGTGGCATGAGGTATGTTTCTAATTTGGTCCTTTTCCATATAATTGGCCTGTTAACCCATATTTTTTATTAAATAGTCTATTTTCCCATCAATTTGTTATGACACCTGTGTCATGGCCGGAGTTCTCATCTATATACAGATCTTTTTCTAGGTTTTATGGTTTGTCAATACCATATCTCTTTAATTATTACAGTTTTAAAATATGACTTGATATTTAGAATAAGTACCCTTTCCTTATTCTTCTTCTAAGTTGTCTTGGTTATTCTTGACTCTTTACTCTTTCAAATTAATTTTGGAATCAGCTTGTTAATTTTTATGAATTCTGCTAGGGTTTTGATTAAAATTGCTGTAAGTTACAGATTAATTTGAAGATAATTGCTATCTTTTATGTTATCAGAGCTTCCCATTTATAATCTAAGTATATCTCTTTATTCACATGTCTTTTTCTATGCTTTTAAATACAGTTTATAATTTTATTTATACCAGATTTATACCTAGACAGCTTATAGTTTTTCTTGCTATCATAAATGACATATATTTAAAACTACTTTTCTAATTTGTAATTACTAGTAAGTAAGAGCATCACTGATTTCAGTATATTGAATATTTTATAGTCAACAAGTTGTTAAATGTTGAGATCTAATAGTTTGTGCATGGATTCTCTTGCACTTTTTGCATAGACAGTAATATCACTTGTGAAATGTTTCCTTTCTAATCTCCATACTTAATTATTGCTTTGTGTTTTATTGCACTGGACTTCTGACACATTGTTGAATAGAAGCCATGAGAGTAGGCGACCATGTTCTATTCTTGATTTAAAGGAATTGCTTCTAGTGATTTCATATTAAATAGGAAGTTTGTGAAATATATTTTTTTAATTTTATAAAATATAAATAATATACACTTTGCGAGTGTAACCATTTTTAAGTGTACAATTCAGGGGTACTGAATACATTCTTTTTTTTTTTTTTCCTTTTTTTTGTCCCTTTTACTGACTGGTAACGGGATCGCAACCCTCGGTGTTGCGCCCGCACCGCGCTCAGCCTGTGAGCGGGAACCGGTCTCCACATGGGATCCGAACCCTCGGCGGGAGCGCTGCCGCACTCCCAAGCGGCACACTCTCCAGTGCACCACCGGGCCGGCCCCTGAATACATTCTTAATGTTGTGCAACCGTCACTATTATCCATATCCAGAATTGCTATAGGTTTTTGGTAGCGGACAATTTATTAGGTTAAAGAAAACTTCTGCAAGAGGTTTTGCTGCGATTGTTATTGTTTGAAACTTAAATGGAATGTTGAATTTTATTTTAAAAAACTTTCTAAATCCATTACTAAAATAATTTCCTCAAATTTGTTAATGTGTTGAGTTACACTGATATAATTTTTAATTGTTTTTAATCGTATATGCAAGCATATGTATACATGTGTTATATGTACATATGTATGTACTATAAGGATCTTTAATAGTAGATAGGTGGTCTAAATGTACCTGCTTTCTCAGGATGGACCTCATTGTCATGATTACCAAAAAAAAAAAAAAAAAAAAAAAAAGCAAAAACGTATTGCTAAGTTCATTTTGCTCATATTATACTTTGAACTTTTTATCTGTGCTCAAAAAGGGGAGTGGCCATACTTTTCTTTCTTGTACTGTTGTTTGCTATTAGGGTTATTTTATTGTCACAAAATTACTTGGAGAGTTTCCCTCTTTCTCTATTATCTGTAACATTTTGTATAAGATGGAATATCTGTTTTTTGCTAAAACCCATAAAAGTATCAGTGACTGATAGGATGTTTGTGTGTGTGTGTGTAAATTTACAACTACTAAATTAGTTTCTTTTGTGGTTAGATATCTCTGGATTTTTTATTTCTTTTTGAAATGACTTTGGTAATTATATTTCTTAGAAAATTGCCTATTTCATCTCACTTTTCAAGTGTATTGCACACATTTGTCAATAGTGTTCTGTTTTGATTAAAAATGGTACCACATTTGTGATTTTGCCCTCTTTAACCTTGTGAGTTTTAGTTGATTCTCTCTCTGCCTCTCTCTCTCCTCCTGCCTCCCTAACTTCCCACTCTTCCTCTCTCCCTCTCTAGAGATGTTTGTTTTATCCTTTTTCTGTTTCTGCGATTTACTGTTTTAAATTTTCAAACATTTTGTGTTTGTTTAGCTTTTTATCTTCATTATACATATAAATTTCTCTTTACATACCAGTGTATCTCCATAAATTTAATATATAGGGATTTCATCATTATTCAGCTCTAACAGTTTCCAATTTTCACCTGTTTTTGGTATGGAAATGTTCAAATGTCATTTTAAAATTTTCTAGTACATGGGTTTTGAGGCTATCTTTTTATTATTGATGCCTAATTAAATGGCATTGTGATCTGCATAACACATGTTTTTTAGAGTGTTTGGAAGCTTGCTTTGTATTCTAGTAGTCCACATTTTTTGGAAATAAAGTTACATTCTCTAGTAGTTGAGTATAGGGATCAATATGTATCCATTGGATAAAGTGTGCAGTGTGTTAATTGTGCTTCAAACCTTCCTTCATTTTTGTTTTTGTTTTTGGTCTATTTTTGATGTCAGTTAACTCATACCAGGCTTATGAATTTTTTAACTTCTTCATGTCATTCCATTAGTTTTCCTTTAATATTTTGAAGTTGTATTACCATGGACATCCCTGTTCAAGACTGTTATAGCTTCCAATAAATCATTCTTTTTATCACTGTGTAATAACCCTTTTATACATGAAAGTGCTTTATGCCTTCGTGCCTATTTTGGTAAGACTTCCTAAGCATATTTACCCCTTTTTCTCTGTTTTCAACCCTTTTTGTCATTTTGAATTAAATTTTGTTTCATAAATAGAATATAGTTAAATTCGAAATGTTTATTATCTCTACTATCTGGTAGATTTAACCTTTTAAAATTTATTGTGCTTACCAATAAGTTTGGATTTATATATACCATCATTTTATATGGATTCTGTTCCCCATGTATTATTTGTTTACTTATTTCTTTGTTTATTTTGATTGACACATATTGATTGTACATATTTATGGGGTGCAGAGTTATATTTTAATACATATATACAATGTATGATGATCAAATCAGGGTAATTAGCATATTTGTCATCAGAAAACATTTATAATTTCTTCATGGTGAGAGAATTTGAGCTCCTCTCTTTTGAGAGGATATACAATAAATTACTTTTAATTATAGATGCCTAGCACTGCTGTGATCACTAGAACTTGTTTTTTCCTATCTATGTGTGATTTTCTATCTAACCAACTTCTCTCTGTCCTTTCCCCCCTCTCTCCCTCCCATTCTCTAGTAACCACAACTTTACTCTCTACTTCTGTAAGTTTGCCTTTTTTTTTTCTTCTATTGGATTTATTGTTTTCTCTATTATTTTTTTTCCGTGCTAGTATGTTACCCTTAACCTTTTTATTAACATGTTTTAGTTGGTTAGGATCTCCTCCCCACTCCAGAACAAAAAAAAATTGGAACCCTCTAGCTTGGATTACCTTCCATCTATCTTTTTCGTGTAGTATTTTCTAACATTCCAGTTCTCTTGTGTTTTTAGCCCACTACATATTTTATTACTGTTATTGATTTCTATAATAAATTACATGTTTATCTGTATTTTTACCGGTTTGTTTACTCACCAGTGCTTTCTTTTTAACTGTTGCTTTTTTTTTTTTTAATGGTACTTTAGATGTTTTTTTCAGGAATGATCATTCCTGGGAGTGGTAAATTCTCTCATTCTTTGTCTAAAGTACCTTATTTAATTTAATGTGTACTCTGCAGTGATGACTTAACTCCAGGGCATCTAAACTGAACTGTTTTGAAGATGTTATTCCACTGTCTTCTGACTAGGTTTGCACTTCTGTGAATAGTCTGGCTTTTCCCCCTTATTTAATGGTTTTTATGGTGCTCACTCTTTAATGTTCTGAAGTTTCACTGAAGTGATTCTAGATATAACTTTATTTCCATGTATGTGCTTTATGCTGGATAATTTCTTTAAATTCATATTGCAGTTCACTAATCTTTTGGTTGTGTCTGGTCTGTTGCTTAAATAATCCATTGAGTTTTTAATATACATGACTTCTTTTTATTTCTGGAAGTTTTATTTGCTTCTTTTAAAAGTATGTGTTTGCTTTTACACAGAGTATTCTTAGGTTCTCTGTACCAAATTATAAAGGTCTTTTAAGATTATCTTAGTAGTTTAAATTTGGGGGGGAACCAATACTCTTTTTCCTTCTGTCTACTTCTTTCGTGGCAGATTATTTGCTCATGTATTTTGTCATTTTGAGTGTGAACTGATCTTTACTATTAGTAATTATTTCTGTGGGAACAAAATGGAGTTTGAGTTTCTCTTCAGAATAGATTTACACATGGGCTTCTATCATGTATCCTATCAGTATTGACTGCCTGGGAATAATTGTTATGTAAGTTTTTGTACTTAGGGGTTTCTGCATCATATAATCACAGTAAATATTTTTCCTATGCAGTGTGTAGTTTAGGCTTGAAGTTTGATTTCTCATGGGCAATATTGTTTTCCTATTCAGAGCCTTAGAGAATGCCAGATTATCAGCTTTTTATACTTAGCTGCAAATGTACAAGTTGGCTTTTAGTGTCTTTTCTTGTAAGCTCGTTCACATTTAAACATGTTTGCTTTGTTTTTACTATTTTACCCAGTATGTCTGAATGTTTAGAAAAGGATGGCTTTCACATTTGCCCAATCTGCCTTACTCCAATTTTGCCCAATGAGCTTACTCTTCTGACTGGGGCATTCTAGAGCCACCACAAGAAAGAACTGAAGTATAATGTTTTAGTACAGGAGCCTTGGAAGCAGAGAGTTCACAGTGTGAGTTCTAACTCCATTAATTGCTAACAGTGTGACTTTGGACAAGAACCTTAGCTTTCTGAAGCTCAGCTTCTTCCTGGGTAATTTGGGGGATAATGATAGTAAGCATGTTATGACTTGTAAGAATTAAATGAGAAAATTTATGTTCTGAATTTAGTATAATGCCTAGTACAGAGTAAGTACTCAGTAAATGGCCATATTTATGCATGCATAATTCTGTGGTATTAATATTGGTGCCCCTCCCAATTAATATGTTGGAACCTAATACCCACTATCACAGTATTAAGACATGGGGCCTTTAGGAGGTGATTAGGTTGTTAGTTCTCTGCCCTCATGAATGGGATTAGTGCCCTTATAAGGGAGGCTCGAGAAAGCCTGTTTGCCCTTTCCAGCCTGTGAGGACACAGCAAGAAGGTGCCATCTTTGAAGCAGACAGCAAGCCCTCACCGGACACTGAATCTGCTGGTGGCTTGATCTTGGACTTCCCAGCCTCTAGAATTGTTAGCAACAAATTTCTGTTGTTTATAAATTACCCAGTCTAATGTATTTTGTTATAACAGCCCGAATGGACTGAGACACATATACCATATATAAGAATAGTTTTTGCCCCCTGCAAACCATTTTGTTGAAATGTGAATTTTCCTTTTCATAGTCCAACATCATTTCACTCTGTAGAATTCCTCCCCATAGAAAAAGGTACAACATAGATGTATCTCAGACAATCACAGGTCATATATGACTTAGGGTTGTTGATAATTCATGGCTCTGTCGTTTCATGAAATGGATGCCAGTGACTTTATAATGATTAACATTATAAAGTTAATTTTTTTTTGTCTTTTTTGAGACTGGCTGCACTGCGCTCAGCCAGTGAGCGCTGTGAGCGCACCGGTCATCCCTATAGAGGATCCGAACCCGCAGCGGGAGCGCAGCTGCGCTCCCAGCGCCACACTCTCCCAAGTGCGCCACGGGCTCGGCCCTGATTAACAACCTTTTTAATTAGAGGGATACTATATCCCCAATCATCATGACTACAGACTCCATGATAACGCTCGCATTTCACATGCTTGCCATAAGTAAGGTGGCCAATATCTCTTAACGAATGATTGGGAATCCTATTTAGTAAAGTTAAGGTTCTTATTTCCAAGTGAGAAAACAAATAGACCCAGGATAGGGGATTGCTAGGGCAAGTAGTATTTTTCCTTGTTGACTCATAATTAGAAACCAAAGACATGAATGCAGTTTGATTAAAGTAAGTGACCTAAAATTTTCAAACTAAAGAAACGGGTACCTTTCATTCAAAGGAATAGGTCATTGCATTCCTGCTATGGTCTAGAAACTGTGCCGGTGCTTTGGGAAATGCAAAGATGAATAAGACACAAAGTTGGAGCTGAAGGTATTTACACCACTCATGAGTGGTCTGTTTCAGATCTTGGATTCCATGCTGGGTTGGGGACTCACAGCAGACGGCGAAGTTGAGTAAGGCCTGCTACAGTTTGCCGGCAGCAGTGAGAAGACACTGCAGGTGCTGGAGGATTTCCTTTCAGAGCTTTAATTCAAGACCCCCTTCTGCAGCTCAATCACACACTGCAGAGGCAAAACAAAGACTCAGGGGTATGGGTGGGGAGAGGAATCGGGACTTACACTTTTCCTTTCTTTTTCAGTAAACTTTTGATTGGAGTACAGAAAAGCGTCCAACCCATAAGTTTGCAGCTTGATGAATTTTCACAAAGTGAACAGCCTGTACAACCAGCACTCAAGAAGGGAGAGAGCACTGCAAGCTCCCCAGAAGTCCCTGCCTGTTCCCTTCTAGGCGCAACCCCCACTTATAATGAGGTCACCACTCCCTTGATTTCTAACATCATAGATTGCTTTTGTGTGTTTCTAATCTCTAACTTGTGAGACGGCAATTTAGTTAATAAGATATGAGAGCTGATATTAATGACTTTGAAGGAAGTTTTTAAGGAATTACTTCAGAAAACAGAATAGGACCTTAGGGTGGGAAAAAATTGAAGATAGCTCAGCACTTCGGTAAACATTTCTTAACTGTCTATTGTATCCCAGACACTGGGCTACACTTGAGGAGAGAGCAGTGAATGAGACACAGACAATTCCCACACTCATGGAGTTTGCAGACAAGTGGCAATTTCATTCCTCCACAGTTAGTGCCATGACGAGAGAGTAAATGTTACACAGGAGCATGGGAAGGAGGCTTAGGTTGGTCCAGAAAGGCTTCTTGGAGGACGCAGCACCTAATGCAAGACCACCAGGATGAGGAGGAGTCAGCACGTAAGCACATCCAGGCAGAGGGGAGAGCATTGTGGAGGCGAGGGAAATCGTGGTTTGTTCAACAAATTGTTAGAAGTTCAGGGAAGCTGGAACATAGAAATGGGGGTGAGGAGAGATGAGAGAGGAGACAGAGCATGAGCAAGGGCCAAATAGTGTTGCTCCTGTGAAAGATTTCAAGTGCTAACCTGACACCAACATGGAATAGCAGAAATGTTTTAAGGAAGGAGGGGAAGATCAGATTCCAGATGATGGAAGAGGTGACAGCAATAGCAGTGACAATGGTGGACTCTTGAGACAGAAACTGATTCAGACAGACCGTTTGCCACCCCCATCTCCCCCTGCCCCGCTCACCCCAGCACACACACACTCTGGTGCTAATAGAGCAAAAAGCTCATGTGTTTCTCCTCCTCCTTCTCCTTTTAGGGATTAGAAATGGACACATCACTGGGGCAGCTAGTCAAATGAGAATTCAGTTTATGACTATTCTTATTTTTAATCCAAAAATCTTTGTGAAGCTTTGTTATAAAATTATGATATAATGTTCATACAACCTAAAAATAGACTCATAAACATAGTCTCTTTGGATGCTTTTCAAGAACTAGTCCTTTTCCTCTTGTCTTTTGCATACCCCTCTCTCTATCCTTTCTTGCTCCATTTTATGAAATATAATTCATTAGAAGATATATGTGAGTATTTATCAAAGTATTTATTTTGCATTTAGTATGAGTTTTGCATTTTTGGAATGTAATATGTTAAGAAGGAAATAATGCTATTTGATTTTTGTCGTCTTTCCCTTTTTGGTGGCCCGTAGATTTTTCAGTACAATGGCCAACACCACTGGTGGCAACCAGAAAGCTAAATGTACTCATCTGCTGTACATCTAATTCGCATAGAAGTTTGTCAACCTTTGCCTGGAAAGAAGATTTTTCAGGTCTAGTTCTCTAAGGCAATTACTAATTTTCAACCAACTTTGTAGGTAACTTCGGGTCAGGGGCAATGACATTCAAAAATAACACAATTGTACAGCACTTGGCCAGGAGTGAGCTGGAAACTGAGTTTGGTGAAAATTATAGTATTTTAGAAATTACGCACTAAGATCTTTTTCATAGAAAAACATCTCGCCTTCCGCAACGGAACATATAAAACTGTGTCCATTACAAACCAGTCTCAAGGCAGCGATTACTTTCCTCCACAAGCAATGGCAAACCATAGAGCAACAATCCCAAGGAACTGTGCGCTTCCCACAGGAACATGCTTCAGCTGCAGTTTGCTCTTGGACTGTCATTAACAATCTGCCCATGTCTTAGAAGAGATCAGATGACCCTGGTGTCAAAACCATGTCAGGTTGTTCTAGCCATACAGTCGAAGTCTTTTCGGTCTTCAAAGCCTTTCAAGACTGGCTGCTCCTGACTTCATTGCTGTGTCCTGTTTCCAGAATCACTAGATGGTTTTATGTGGAAAATACATCAGGAGGTGACTCAGTTGCCCCAAATAGAAACCTTCAAATTGGCAACTGCAAAAGTGGACATTTATCTGTCTATAGCATAGACAGATATATGATACATAGAGGGACAGCATGCAATGTTTAAAAAAGGATTTTCAAAAGTACAGGGTTTATTAAGAATGCAGGAGCCTAAAAGAAAATAAGAATTTACATAAGAATGTCATTAGGGTTAGTGGTTTGGCTGCTATAACCAATAATCTTTGTCATTCAATATCCCACTGATTATTAAATTAATCTGTTATTCAAACAGCAATCGAAAACAACTCAGCCCATATTTTCTGGGCATTTGTGACTGTCAACAAGTTTAACAAAATTGGATATCTAAAAAGAATGTAATGTTTTACTATTTTCCAGTATGTTTCTTTCCTTCTTGATAGTCACCCCCTCACACACACCCCTTCGTTGAGAAAGGGATCCACAAAGATTTTCTTGGAGTAAGAATAAATCGCAAAGTTAAATACTTATAGCCAGTTAAGAAGAATAATTAATCAAAAATAAAATTTTATACATGTATAATATTTTCAAGGCCAGACCTTTAAAAATCTTTTGACATTCCATGCTGGAAAGATATTAATTTTTAAGGTAAATTAGATTTTCGTTTTTGTTTTTTAGTATGTGCTTTTCTTTTTCTTTTTTTGTTTGGCTCACTCATCACTTTTTATAAGAACTGTGTTGCCATCAGTTTCACTTTGGGATCTGTACACAGCTTTGCTCATCTTCCTGGAAGCTCCAAAAGCTGTGGCTACACTTTTTTTCTCTCATCACTCCTCCCCATGCGCCTTTCATTTATCCGCTAAACTGAAAGAAAGTAATTGGTCTCGAAGCTGTGTTGACATGTTTCGTGGGCTACAGTTCAGAGAACCATAGTTCAGGGATTCCATTTTCCTACAAACGACTCCAATTTCCCGTCGAGGTCTCATGCTGGGTGGGCGATTTACCGCAAGTCTTCAGACTGTTCTCAGTGAGTGCCCTGCAGGTGTTCCTACCAAGTGGGCCTTCTGGAAATGACCTGGAAAATGGATCCATTGCACAATGGCGACATGACATTTTCCTTGTGTAAAGGTTGAGAGGATGGGCTTTGGGACTGGACTAGCCTGAGCTACCACACTTAATAGTGCGGAGATCCTAACTGGTTGTCTGAATGTCCTGGGCCTCAGTTTGTTCATCTCCACAAGAGGCATAATAATAATATGTGCCTCAGGATCTATGTATTGGTTTTTTTAAAAAAAACATATAACCCTTATGCTTTAGCACAGTGCCTAGCATAGAGCATATTCTTTGTAAATGGGAGATATTTTTATAGAATGCAATCCACAGACCCATCTGTGTTGACAGGGATGCAGGAAACCCACAGAGCTCCAGTCAGTCCCCTCTTCCAGATTTCTCAGCCTGGAAGGTAAAAATGTTAGTTTCAATCAGAAAAAGTAGATGGTGAGATTTTTGCTCCAACAAGACTGTCCTTGATAATGTAACTCTTGAATTTTTGCCACTTCCTGGGTCTACTGGAGCTCTTGGTTTATAAAAAATTTGCAATTCTGAATCTTGGAACTACATATATTCAGTGGTGATCAGATACTTCATTACACAAATTAGATACAGACTTTGCCAGTGGGAGTACATTAGTGTCATGAGTAATATAATTTGTAGGCGTTAAAAAGTAACAGTTTTTAACCACTTAATTTGCAAGCATACACTACTAATTTGTTGAAATGTTTTTGTGTCTTCTGCTCTATAGATTCTTACTAAACTTCTGTACTTGATCTTATTTAAAACATGTAAATAAATGTGATTCAATTTCCCATGAAATAATCATTGGCCTTTTCAAATAGGCTTAGTTTAATTTCTAAACAAGTCAACTTTCTATTCTACAGTGAGAGTAACTTCAATGGTCAAGTTCTTCCTTTTGCAGATTGATGGCCGTGCATGTTATTTTGCTCCAAGTTTTCCTTGGTGTTGTTTATTCCCTTATACCTTTTCATGTTGCATGGTAACGTGCAGAAACCAAGTCAAATTAATTCCTGTCTGAGTTATATACTGTCATGCCCAAATGGAAGTGAAGGAAAACCAGCCTCCTCCTCCCTGTATTTTCTTGCTTCCTGTTCCACATTTCAGAAATATGGTGGGAGTAACTTCCAGATCCTAAAAAACGCCTTTGATCACAAAAGATTTAAAAAATAACTTTATTAAATCCAAAAGTTTGTTGTTGTTGTTGTTTTTGTTTTGTTTTAACAATTTGTCCTGTAATATTGAGGCTGTGCCTCTCAGCCCTTATTAAAGGGCTGCCTTCTTTTTACACAATGGGTATGTGGCCAGGTTTGAGTAATTCCGTGTTAGCTCTTACAATGAATAACCTAATTAGTGCTGTATATTTGTGGTTGCTAAAAATGTCCTGGTTTTAAAACTTTTAAAAGGGGTGGAGGAGGTAAATGCTTATCTTGGGAACTTTATTTTGAATTGTTGACATAGTGCCATAAGATGAAAATGTGGCCAAAAGTATTCTAATAATTGAGATGAAAACCTCTGGTTGATTTTTCTAACAATCCTTCTGCATCTCAATTCAATGAAGCATTTACTGGGGACAGGGCTTCACTGACTCTCTTTCTCAGATGCTCAAGGGAAAAAAGTGCCCTATTTCCAGATGCAATGATGATTACAACTTTGAGGATCCAGATAGAATGGACGTTGTTGTGTAGGTGGTGCTATCTTTACTTGCTCTTTGATAAGTGTTTGGAGAGGTTTTAGTACAGGAAATGTTGTAAATTACTGTTTTCCCTCCCGAGATCATGATGCAAAATGAGAGGGCCACATGTCTATAATGACTAGGCAGGTCTCTACCTGACATGAATTAGTCTCACAAACAATTTCCCATTTGTACATTTCTTAATGTGTGGGAAAGAGGGGTGGGAGCACATGTAAATTTGGCTGGGCTCACAACACAGTGAGGCTTTCCTCTTCCATGCTGGAGGGTAAGAGACCAGCATAGCCAAGGGATATTTTTAGAATGTTTATTTGCATGTGGAATGGAGGAGTGCAGAGCTGTATCCACACTGTTGACGTTTGCAAGCTGCATTTCTGCGGTGCATTGTCTCCATCCTGATGGTGGTTTGTGCTGTGATTCCTGCCATTTCTACCTCAAAGAGCAGTCTGTGTTCCCCCCTTGGTCTGCTCAGTACTACACCTGAAGTGGCTTAGCAAGTTGCCAAAACCCTATAGATGTGTGTTTATTAACTCTCCAGCTTGCCCCTCCATTTGTTTAGCTTGGAAAGAGTTTATGTATTCCTATGGGTATTAAAACCCCATCTGATGTGTTAAAGGAGCTCAAAGGATCAAAGCAGAAATGCTGCTTGAAATGCAGCATATTGAATATAGACCCCAAATTTCTAGACCTAAACCACTTTTTCAAGGGACATTCTGTATACTCAAGAAGGAATTTTTCTTTTTTAAATGATCAACTTTTCTTGGGACTTGGAATCTTTCTTCAGGTGACCTCTACTCCCACCTTTTTGAAGGTCTCTTATGATTTTGACTGGAAGACCCCTTAGCCATCTAGGGCAGAGGCAGGCATTAATTTCAACATGTTTTCATGCCTTGAAGATGTAGGCCAAGAACCTCAACAAACACATCAGCCACTGGCTAATAACCAAGGTTCTTAGTATGTTTGGATGAAAAATGGGTGGAGATGGTACAAGAAGAGGATCAGGATCACCCATGATCCAGAATAATTAGAGGCGTAGATGACTAAAGTCAGGATGTAGGAGGCTGAAGTCATTGTATCAGATGCTTCTCAAACAAGACATTGTATCTGACTTTTAGAAAACAAATTATATATTTCATGAATGATTCCATTTCTGTTGAAGTAGATTGC
>NW_007730826.1:18701-20788 GCF_000696425.1 Galeopterus variegatus | reverse complement strand
CCATCACTTCATAATTGGACGATCTTTGCCAGCAAGTGACTTAGTATCCCTCTTAGCTGCCATCTGCTCGTGTGTAAAATGAAGATGCTAATAGTGCCTACAGGAGGTTGGGTTGAAGTGAATATTACAAGGTATCATTATATAAAAGGCTTCCTCTAGCACCTGGATTTAGTTGGCTCTCAATAGCTGGGAGGTCTTATATTGAATTCGCTGTAGATGAGGACGTGTCAGGTTAATTCCTGTATTCCTAGCACTTAACATAGGGCCATGTGTATAAAGTTGTGCTCAGAAAACTGTTAATTGAAACAGCGTTTCCCAAGAGAATAATCTGGTAAAGTGTGAGCACTGGGGGTGGGGGTGGGGTGTGGTTGTGTGTAATTCTAGTAGCTGAGACACCTGTTATTTTGTGTAATATTTAAAAACAAGTATCTGTTTTGAAAACAGCTAGAAGCTCACATTCCCAAGAGCTGAAAAGGAACTTTGTGATTATCCTTAGGAAAAGAGAAGGTGGTCCAGAGAAGGGAGGGGGCTTGCCTGAGGTCCTCCAGGGAAGGACCCCTGATTGATGCCAGACTCAAAGCCCAGTCAACAGCCCACCCTGTAGGAAAATTTCTTCACATCATGTCTCCTTCTAAATAGATGATAATTTTTAAATAACTATTAACTAAATACATAAATAAATTCTTATGCAAAGTAGGAAACACAAACAAGGTAAATAATTAAAGTAGTACACAAAGATATGCAATGATAAGTAAGTCCCTCCACTCATGACCCCCTGAGTCTTCTCCTCCAGAGGATCCACCTTTGCTTCCAGGCCCTGAGTCATGACTCCAGGGATGGTTTATGCATAGACAAGCACAGGAGTATATTAAATGTCTTGCCACCCATTTTTTTAAAAACAGGAATGCTAGCATATCATACACACTGTACTTTACCTTTTTTGATGTATCTGAAACTATAGTCACATCATTCGTTCTATAGATTTGTCCTTTTTTTTTTTTTTAAATGGTTGCATGAGATTCCATTTTGGGGGAAGTTTTTGTTAAACTCAAATTGGGATGTTCCAAAATATTGGCTACTTGAAATGAAGTAGAAAGGAATAGCTTTGTGTAATACATCATTCACCTATACAATAAGTTATTAAAAGGATTGATGGGTCAAAGGCTATGCATATTTGTGATTTTAATGGATCCTGAAAAAATGCACTCTGGAGATGTTAAACCAATTTGCACTTCTAACAATTTATGAGAATATGTATTAGATATACTCTTGCCAGCACAGTGTGTTATCAAAATGTTTTTCCCTTTTCCAATCTGAAAAATGAAATATTACTGTCTTAACTTTTTATGACCGAAGTTTAATACATGTAATATGTTTTAAAGTCATTTATATTTACCTTCCTTTATATCCTCTAATTATGTTCTTTTTTTCTTTCTTTTTTTTTTTAAGTCTTGTGTTGTTTGCCTTTTCTTTTAAGGTGTTAGACTTTTCTATTGAGTTTATATCATGAGAAAATTAACCCTTTATCTTATGTATTGCATTAAAAACATAGATCATCATAATTATTTTCTCATTTTAAAAGTAGTACATGGTTGTTATGGTACTGGTAGAGAATCAACTATAGTCTCATCAACCAGAAGTAAAACTACTGACAAAATTATGGGGCATTTGCTTCCATTCATGTTTTCTGTATTTTTAAAAAATAGAACAATATTGTAAATACTAACCTATAACATACCTTTTTTTAAAACTTGAAGTGTCATAAACCTGAAGTGTCATAAGTGTATTTCCTTACCTTTAAATATTTCTGCAATGTAATTTTTTTTTAAAAAACAACCACACAGTATGTGGATTTACTAGTTTCTTTAACCAACACTATTTAGTCTGTTTTTAATATTTTGCTGTATAAATAATGCCATCAAAGATGAACATCTTTGGGCCGGCCCGGTGGTGCACTCGGTAGAGTGCGGCACTTGGGAGCGCAGTGGCGCTCCCGCTGAGGGTTCGGATCCCATATAGAGACCGATCTGCTCACTGGTTGAGCGCGGTGCGGGCGCGACACCGAGGGTTGCGATCCCGTTGCCGGT
>NW_007730826.1:14332-17895 GCF_000696425.1 Galeopterus variegatus | reverse complement strand
ACACCAAGGGTTGCGATCCCATTACCAGTCATGAAAAAAGACAAAAAGGAAAAAAAAAAAAGATGAACATCTTTATTCCTAAAATTCCTAGAAGGAATACAATGATTCCTTCTAGTGTTCCTAGAAGTAAAATAGTTTGGAATAGTTCTCTCTTAAGGTAAATTTTAGTAAGATATAGTTACATAGTACAGACATAAAAGCCATCTATTTTTCTTTTGATTTCTTTCTCCATTGCCTATTTTGAGGGAGTAAGATATAACTTTTAAAAAGAACAGGTATTATGTTGAAATTCTTTTCCATAAAGCTTCCCCAGGAAGATATGGTGCCAATTGAGAGTGGAACTTAAGTGCTGTAAGCTTTTATTTCTCATATTAAAGTGATAGGAGAAGCCTGTTTGTAATTTAGCTTAAGACGGAAATAAAAAAGAAAATACAGTAGTGACAAACAGGTTTACATATTTAATGCTTTTATTAGTAATTATTTATAAATCTCCTTATACTATTTTTTAAAAAGCCCAATTTTAATCAAAGGTATTGACTTCTAGCAGGGCGCCAAGTTAATTATTTCAACTTAATAATAAGCAACATTGCAATGACATTACACAGGCTTATTGAAGGGGTCACAGAAAAATGAGCTTCAGAAACACTTTCTGAATGTGTGAGCATGGATATAAGCACAACTAATCAGGAAAATTAAAGCGACATGAAAAATTGTTGAGATTAATGAACACTGATTAAAACAGGATAAAGTGCTCAGAGTGTATAAGCTACCCAGTTCCCTGAGCAGGCCTGTGTGTTCCAGAATGCTTGCTTCAGTTAACAGTAAGTCTCTCACATGAATTATGCTAATGCTATTGATTTCAACCTTTCTCTGACTGGTCCGTTCATCTATCCTTATGTCATTTCTCCATTATGAAGGACGCAGTTGTCAAATGCATGCCTACCAAGCTCTGAAAATGGAATTGGTTTTTAAGAAAGGAGGTAAAACAAGGAATATACATCCTTGTTTGTTGTGTCTGGCAACTGTGCAGAATAGAAAAGAGTTGAATGATGAAGGAAAATTCTAAATACACTTTCAGGCTGTTTTTCCACATGTTATCTGAAGCAGTGAATTTAGATACTGTCCAGTAATTCATGAGCAAGGGTGCAGTAATTCATGTGTTAGCCTCAGTGATGGAGATGACTCTAGAGGAAGGTCTTGAATGCACATTAGCTTGGATTCTGCACTTCACTTTGCTGTGTAGACACAACATCAGTCCCATCAGGTGTTTCCTGAACAGTGGTCTAAAGTTGTTTTAAAAGGTAAAATTCAACAGGATAAAGGTAATGCTTGTTCTTCTAGGGGCATCTGTACCTGTGGGTGGTTTCGTTAAACCACTTGGCTTAAACTATGAGCCATATAATTAACCAGCTAGACATATTGTGATTCTCTCACATCTCATGAGAACACCCCCTTGTGTTTTTTTATTTTATTTTTTTTAAGATAATCACTACCAGCAAAGGAATTTTATTTTTCATTTTAAAAAATGATGTCATTTTTCTACATTTTTTTTTTCCTTTAATCATCTGGGATATCTGCAGAAATGCTCCTGGGTCTCACCCCAGACCAGCTGACTCCCAGTGTCCAGGAGGTGGGTCTGGGAATCTGTACTTTGGCCAGGCTCCCCAGATGATTCTGATATACAGCCATTCTGGGAAACCTCTGCAGGATTTCCTAGGACATGACACAGTAGAGCGTGCTAGTACTTTCCCAGACTTCATTAGCAAAACCTAGATTCTCTCTCTTCTTGTTATTGATGTAAACTAGGAAGAAGCCAAAAATAACTAAGAAAAGAGAGAAGAAATCAAGGTAAAGTAATGCCAGAAGTTTCGCTTGCACCTCACTCTCCCCAGAGATGTAGAAGTTGTTCATGGTGATGTACCCCATTGCGAGTTCAAGGCCACAGCTAGGAGGTGGTGTTGGAACTGGGCTCAGAGAAAGACGGCTAGCCTGGCATTTAAAGTTGAGTTTACGGAAAATGAGTGGCAGATAAAAAGAGATGAATAATCATAACTGAGCTGTGAATCCGGGCTCCAGAAAAAATCTGAAAAGACTCCCCCTAGACTTGAATGCCACTTTGGGGAGGAGGGCTTTTAGAACTTATGTCCTAGGATCTTGGAGAACGCAGGTAATACCTTTCTGTGAGAGGGTGTGCTCAAGTATAAACGGAAGCCAGGATGTAGGGAGTGATTCATCGCTATAATTTAGACAGTTTAGTGTATCATGGCATATATTTTCCCCCCTTATTTTAGTGAATGTTTTATTTCTTTTCATAAATTATCTTCTGTGAGATATCACTTCTCCCTCTGAAGCAATGTCTTTTTTCACCCCACCCTAGCATTAGCCATGTTTTTTTTAAAGCAAAAACTGCCTGGTACAACCCTGCTATTTTTAGATGAAAGTAAATATATGTTATTAAATGTATTCATTTATGCAATTATTTGTTCGCTATGCACACATGTGATGATGGACACTGTATTAAGCACCAGGTATTAAAAATCAGATAAATTAGGTTTATCTTGAGTTTGTGATCTTGTTATATGACCTCCCTGAGAAGTCATTACATCTCCCTAACAACATATTTTGCCTAAAATCTAGGACTCCCTCCCCATCACTAACATCCATGATAAAGCAATTGCTTCTAAAAGTTGTGCTATTTTGTCCAAATAGACATGAAAACCTCAAACAAGCAAATTCTTGGTTAGAAAAATTTAGTCGTGGCACCTAGAACAAGCAGATTAAAGTCCATACTAAGGCCCATG
Source organism: Galeopterus variegatus (assembly GCF_000696425.1). Classification (NCBI taxonomy): domain Eukaryota; kingdom Metazoa; phylum Chordata; class Mammalia; order Dermoptera; family Cynocephalidae; genus Galeopterus; species Galeopterus variegatus. The sequence goes on along the minus strand of NW_007730826.1, from coordinate 15,094 downwards.
AGTGTGTTCATTTTCTTTTAAACCTTTTCTTTTTCCCCCCTTAGATTATTAAGATAAACATACCAGTTACCATTTTTCATCCTCAAGTTTTCATGCTGGTGACAGGTTGGTTTTCTCGGGGCCATGCTTGTCCCATGCGTTTTCTACAGAGCAGTAGTAGTTTTTCCAAATGCCTGGAGCAGTGAGGTCTATGGTGCCAAACACATTTGGGAAGTGCATAGATGCATATATGAAGATGCTTTCACAGCTGTGACAGGAGATGCTGTACATGCACATATGAATATGCATCTACAGGCATGAAATTCAGTGCTGTGTATACATATAAAATAGGAAGTGTGCTGTATGCATATCTTAATATGCATTCACTGGCATGACATGCTGTCATTCATAACCCTTCTTAGAAAGTTAGAATTCGTGGTATCCTGTTAAAGGCTCAGAGAAGTCCTGCAGTGGAGAAACCTGTTGAGTTCTTTTTAACCAGGAATTCACGAGCATTCAACAGCAAAAAATAGTTCCATTAAACCCACCTTGAGAAGCACTTGGGCTAATAATTTTTATTATTGAAAAAGACTGGGTGGAATAGAAGTCAGTCATGACTCTTGAGATATTTACAAGATCGTAAATGCCTTGGACATAATTTTAAGATAAATGAAGTAGGCAGAATACCGGAGATACATATACATATACATACATACACACGCATATATATTTATACTACTAAATATATAAATATTAATCTATTGGTACATTTATTAAGCTAGG
>NW_007730826.1:7562-13676 GCF_000696425.1 Galeopterus variegatus | reverse complement strand
ATATATATTTATACTACTAAATATATAAATATTAATCTATTGGTACATTTATTAAGCTAGGAGGTTGGTGGGATGGACCAGACTAGAGCTTTGTGCCAAAAAGAAGGGGCTCGCCAGATGTGTAACTGGGTTCGTGAGGTAGAGGTGCTACCCTGCCTGTTCGGTTACAAGAACCAGAAAGGAAGGACATGTTGGCTACTCTGAAAGATCTTTCTAACACCTTCCCAAAATACATTTCTTGAAAATGGGACTATAGGAAAACCTTAAAGAGGCGTAACCGCTCCTTTCTTCACCTTTAGAAACCAAAGAGATGTGCTGTTCTTTTATCACTAGTGAAAATTCAGAAATCGACTAAAGGGAAAAGAATGTGGAAGAGTCAGAGTTCAGAAAAACCTTGACACGCAAATTTGGTTTTTGACCTTTTCATGCTCATTGGAAAAGATTAATCTTAAAATCTTTTTATGATAATGTGATAAACATACAAAATTAGGAAGAATACTCTAATAAACTCCAGGTACTCATGCACAGCTTCAACAGTTATCAATGTTTCACCAATTTTGTCTCATCTAACCCAATCTATGTTCTTCTTATTAAATTATAAATAGTACCACTATTATTATTTTGATAGAGTATTTTATTTTTATTTTTTCTTTCTTTTTTTAACTGGTTATGAATATTAATGAGATACAAAGCTGATTGTCACCCCTCATACCCATGATGTGAGGGCCAGATTCATACTGGCAGCATACCCATTACCACAAATTGCATTTGTACCCCGCCCCCACCCAAATATCCCCAACCTCCCTTTCCCTCCCCTTCCCCCCCCCACACTCCACTTTGTAGCCCAAGGAATGTTCTCTCCCTCTGCAAGTCCAACACACCATTATGGTCTTTCTTTCCTTCCTTCCTTCTCTCTTAGCTCCCACTTATGAGTGAGTACATGTGGTACTTATCCCTCTGTGCTTTGCTTATTTCACTCAACAGAATGGTCTCCAGGTTCATCCATGTTGCTGCAAATGGGAGTATTTCATTCTTTTTTATGGCAGAGTAGTATTCCATGGTGTATATATACCACACTTTCTTTATCCAATCATCCATTGATGGCCATTTAGGTTGGTTCCATGTCTTGGCTATTGTAAACAGGGCTGTGATGAACATGGGAGTGCAGGTATCCCTTGGACATGATGACTTCCATTCCTCTGGATATACGCAGAAGAGGGATTGTTGGATCATATGGAAGATCTATCTGTAGTTGTTTGAGAAACATCCATACTGTTTTCCATAGTGGTTGTACTAATTGACAGTCCCACCAACAGTGTAGGAGGGTTCCCTTTTCTCCTCACCCTCGCCGGCATTTGTTATTCACCGTCTTTGATTATAGCCAGTCTGACTGGGCTGAGGTGGTATCTCAATGTAGTTTTAATTTGCATTTCCCTGATGACTAGTGACGTCGAGCATTTGTTCATGTACCTGTTGGCCATTTGCATGTTTTCTTTTGAAAAAATGTATATTCAGCTCCTTTGCCCATTTTTTAATTGAGTTATTTGTTTTTTTATTTGAGTTCCTTGTATATTATGGATATTAATCCCTTGTTGGATACAGGTTAGCAAAAATTTTCTCCCACTAAGTTGTTGTTTCACTCTGTTGATTGTTTCCTTTGCTGTGCAGGAACTTTTTAGTTTGATATAGTCCCATTTCTTTATTTTTTCTTCTGCTGCTTGTGCTTTCGGGCTCATGTTCATAAAGTCTATGCCCAGACCTAGCTGCTGAACTGTTTCATCTATATTTTCCCTTAGTAATTTTACAGTTTCAGGTCTTATACCTAGGTCTTAAATCCATTTTGAGTTGATTTTAGTGTACGGTGAGAGATGCATATCTAGTTCATTCTTCTGCATATGGATATCCAGTTTTCCCAGCACCACTTGTTGAAGAGGCAGTCTTTCCTCCCATGTAGATTTTTGTTGCCTTTGTCTAATATCAGATGGCTATAAGCCTGAGCAGTGATTTCTAGGTTCTCAATTCTACTCCTCTGGTCTGAATGTCTATTTTTATACCAGTACCATGCTGTTTTGGTTACAACAGCTTTGTAGTATTATTTGAAGTCAGGTAGTGTTATGCCTCTGGCTTTATTTTTTTTGCTCAAGATTGCTTTGGCTATTCGGGGTCTTTTGTTTTCCATATGAAGGGTAAGATTGTTTTTTCCCTTTCATTTCTGTGAAGAATGTCATTGGTATTTTGATGGGGATTGCATTGAATCTGTGGATCACTTTAGGTAGTATATACATTTTCACAATGTTAACTCTTCCAATCCAAGAGCATGGAATATCTTTCCATCTTTTTGCATCTTCTTTGATTTCTTTCAGAAGTGGTTTGTAGTTCTCATTGTAGAGGTCTTTCACCTCCTTGGTTAAATTGATCCCTAGGTATTTTATTATTTTCATGACAACTGTAAATGGACTTTCTGTATTTCTCCTTCTGTTAGTTCATTATTTGAGTATATAAATGCAACTGATTTGGGGGCATTTATTTTGAATCCTGGAATGTTACTGAAGTTATTAACCAGCTCTAGGAGTTTTTTGATAGAGTCTTTAGGTTTTTCTATATATAGTATCATGTCATCTGCATATACGGAAAGTTTGACTTCGTCTTTCCCAGTCCAGATTCCCTTTATTTCTCTCTCTTGCCTGATTGCTCTGACTAGTATCTCCAGTACTATCTTAAATAGAAGTGGTGAGAGTGGACATCCTTGTCCTCTTCCTGTTCTTAAGGGAAAGGCCCTCAGTTTTTTTCCCCATTCAGAATGATACTGGCGGTGGGCTTGTCATAAATGCCTTTTATTGTGTTGAGATATTTTCCTTGTATACCTAATTTGTTGAGAGTATTTATCATGAAGAGATGTTGAATTTTGTCAAATGCTTTTTCAGCATCTATTGAGATAATCATACAGTCTTTGTCCTTGAGTTTGTTGATGTGATATCATTTATTGACTTTCATACGTTGAACCATCCTTGCTTCCCTGGGATGAATCCCACTTGATCATAGTGTATATTTTTAAAATATGTTGCTGTATTCTGATTGCTAATATTTTGTTGAGGATTTAAGCATCTAGGTTCATCAAGGATATTGGCCTGTGATTTTCTTTTTTTGTTGGGTCTTTATCTGGTTTTGGTATTACAGTTATGTTGGCCTCATAGAATGAGTTTGGAATAGTTTGAGGAGAATTGGTATTAAGTCCTCTTTAAAAGTTTGATAGAATTCAGCTGTAAAGACATCCAGACCTGGACTTTTCTTTTTTGGAAGATTGCTAATTACTGCTTCAATCTCCATGCTTGTTATTGGTCTGTTCAGTTTTCTGTCTCTTTTTAATTCAGTCTTGCTAGTTTGTATGTGTCTAGAAATGTATCCATATCTTCCAGATTTTCGTACAGTTGTTTATAATAGTCTCTAATGATTCTTTGAATTTCTGTGGTATCAGTTGTAATCTCTCCCTTTTCATTTCTGATTTTTGTTATTTGGATCTCCTCTCTTCTTTTTTTTTGTTAACCTAGCTAATGGTTTGTCTGTTTTATATATCTTCTCAAAAAATCAACGTTTTGTTTTGTTTATCTTTTCTATTGTTTTTGGGGTCTCTCTTTCATTTAGTTCTTCTCTGATCTTAATTATTTCTTTCTGTCTACTACCTTTAGGTTTGCATTGCTGTTGTTTTTCAAGTTCTTTGAGGAGTAGTGTTAGGTTGTTTGTTTGATGTCTTTCTAGTCTTTTGATGTAAGCATTTATTGCAATACATCTGCCTCTTAGTACTGCTTTTGCAGTATCCCACAGGTTTTGGTATGCTGTATCTTTATTTTCATTAGTTTCTAGAAATTTTTTGATTTCCTATTTAATTTCTTCTTGTACTCATAGGTCATTCAGCAGCCTATTATTTAGTTTCCATGTATTTGTATAGTTTCCAGAGTTTTGCTTATTATTAATTTCCAACTTTAGTCCATTGTGGTCTGAAAAAATACTTGGAATAATTTCAATTTTTTAAAATTTGCTGAGGCTCGTTTTGTGACCTAATATGTGGTCTATCCTGGAGAGTGTTCCATGAGCTGATGAGAAGAAAGTATATTCTTTAGTTTTTGGGTGAAATATTCTGTATATATCTGCCAGGTCAAGTTGGTTTAACATGTAGTTTAAATCCTGTGTCTCTTTGTTGATTTGTTGCCTGGAAGATCTGTCCCATACTGAGAGAGGGGTGTTCAGGTCACCCACTATTAATGTATTAGGGCCTATTTCTTTCTTTAGGTCTAAGAGTGTTTGCTTTATATGTCTGGGTGCTCCAGTATTGGGTGCATATATATTTGTGATTGTTATGTCTTCTAACTGTATTGATCCTTTTATCATTATATAGTGGCCTTCTTTGTCTCTTTTTATGTTTTTTGGTTTAAAGTCTATTTTATCTGATATAAGAATAGCTGCTCCTCCTCGTTTCTGGTTTCCATTTACATAGTATATCTTTTTCCATCCCTTCAGTTTTAGTCCGTTTGTGTCTCTATATGTGAGATGGGTCTCTTAAAGACAGCAGATTATTGGGTCTAGCTTTTTTTTTTTTTTTGTCTTTTGTCTTTTTCCGTGTCCGGCAACGGATCACAACCCTCAGTGTTGCCCCCGTACCGGACCGGGACCAGCAACGGGATCGCAACCCTCGGTGTTGCTCCCGCGCCTCGCTCAGCCAGTGAGCGGGAACCGGTCTGTATGTGGGATCCGAACCCTCGGGCGGGAGCGCCGCCGTGCTTCCCAAGCGGTGCACTTATCCAGTGCGCCACCGGGCCGGCCCTGGGTCTAGCTTTTTAATCCAGTCAATTCTGTGCCTTTTGAATGGGGAGTTTAATCCATTCACTTTTAGGGTGGTTATTGACAGATATTGTTTAATTCCTGTCATTTAATTGCTTTTTGTTTAGATGTTTTAAATATCTTTTGATCCTTACTTCCCCTTTTATTTCTCTTCTTCAATGTTAGCTGAATATTTGAGGTGGCATGATTTAGCTTCTTGCTCTTTCTCACTGGCGTTTTTTTTTAACAGCAGGTTTTGCTCTTTCTTGTGTATCCATGGTAGTGACATTCATTATTCAACTTCCAGATGAAGGACTCCTTTGAGAATTTCTTGCAGGGCTGGTCATATGGTGGTGAACTCCCACAATTTTTGTTTGTCTGGGAAATACCCTATTTCTCCCTCATTTCTGAAGGAGAGCCTTGCTGGGTAAAGAATTTTTGGCTGGCAATTTTTTCTTTTAGTATTTTGAATGTATCATTCCACTTTCTTCTACCCTTTAGGGTTCCAGTTGAGAAGTCTGCTGTTAGTCTGATAAGGGTTCCCTTATAGGTGACTTGATGCTTTTCTCTTGCCGCTTTTAGAATTCTCTCTTTGTCTTTGAGCTTTGCAAATTTGACTATAATGTGTTTTTGAGAGGATCTTTTTTGATTGACTCTGTTTGGGGACCTTTGAGCTTCCTGGATCTGAAGGTCTACATCTCTACCTACCCCTGGAAAGTTTTCTGTTATTATTTCCGTGAATAGGTTTTGAATACCTTTTCCTTTCTCCTCCCCTTCTGGAATACCCACAATTCAGATGTTATAGCACTTGAGGTTGTCTGCTATCTCTTGTAGATTTTCCTTATTATTTTAAATTCTTTTTTCCTTTTTTTTTTTTTTGTCTGCCTGGGTTATTTTGAAAAGATCATCTTCGAGATCTTTAATTCTTTATTCTGCTTGCTCTAGCCTGCTGCTTAAGCTCTGTTGTGTTTTTTATTTTGATAAGTGAATCATTTCTAGAAGTTCTGCTACATTCTTTTTTACAGTATTAATCTCTGTAAATTTCCTCCTTCATATTCTGGATATTTTTTCTTGTTTCCTTGTGTTCTCTAATTGAGTCTTCTTTTATTTCTTCAAGATTTCTTAAGATCGTTGCTTGGAATTCTTTTTCAGACATTTCAAGGATTCCCTGTTCTATGAAATTCAGGGGCCTGAAATTTCAGGGGCCTGAAATTTGAGCATTATTGTAATCCTTTGGTGGTGTCATATCTTCTTGTTTGTTTGTAGTTATAGTATTTTTTTGTTGATGTTTGGTCATCT
>NW_007730826.1:5569-6669 GCF_000696425.1 Galeopterus variegatus | reverse complement strand
GTAGAGGACTTGCTTCTTCTGTTACTCTGGGGTTGGCTGTAAGGATAAAGACTTCCTCCTCTTTTTGCAGGCTCTACTGGTGACTCTTCTTATATCACTGTAGTCAATTGAGTGGCAGGTTGCCTGTAGAGTGGCCCTGGCTGCTTCTGTGGTGGTGAACTGTCCTTGTGGTGATGGAAGGGGTGGCGGTATCTGTATTACACCACCTTGACTCCTGTTCTAGCTTTGTGTGACAGTAGACTGAGCCCCTGGTGCTGTGCAGGTCTCATCTCACCTCAGTGCCTTCTGAGCTGTGTGCACTTCTCTTCCCCTCAAGGCCTTAGCCTGGACCCCGGTACCACATGGGTCTTGGCTCACCTCTGCAGCTGCTGGGCTGTGTGCACTGCCCTCTTGGCCTGGGACTGGGCCCTGGTACCACAGGGGTCTCCACTCACCTCACTGGATGCTGGGCTGTGTGTGCTTCCTTCCAGGCCGTAGACTGAGCCCTGGTGCCAGTGCTGGAAGGGTCTGGTCTCAACTCAGCTAGAGTACTTTAAAGCAAATTCCTGACATCATAGTTTTCCATCTGTAAATATTTTACATCTTACGAAAAGAGAACCTAAAAGAATTTTTAAAATTTTAATGCCTTCACACCCTACAAAATTAACAGTAATTACTAAATATCATCTTGCACATCACCTATCTTCAATTTTTTTTAAAAAAATTCTATAACATCAAGGTCAAGGGTTTGGATCCTGGTACTGGCCAGCCACCAAAAAAATAAAGGGATGGAGGGGGGCTGGCCTGTTAGCTTAGTTGGTTAGAGCGTGGTCATATAAAAATGTCTTTTTTCATTTTGGTTTGTTTTAAACAGAACCAGATGAATTGCTCATATTGTCTTTGGGTGTGAGGCTATTTGTCCTGTGGAATGCCCTGTATTCTGGATGTGGACACTTGCTTCCTGGGGTGGTGTTTAGTGGGCTTCTCTTTCCCTGGTAGTGTCTGTGGTTAGATCCACAACCTGATTTGATTCTGATAGAGAGTTTGTGAGAGTGCTCTATAGGCAGTGCCAGTGCTTCCTCTTACATCGTATGAAGGCACCAATGCCACATGGCCACACC
>NW_007730826.1:2255-3125 GCF_000696425.1 Galeopterus variegatus | reverse complement strand
TTCCAGATAAATGTCTGTATAGTATTAGATGAAGTTTTTCTTCAAAGAAAAACTTCTCTTTATGAATAGTTTCATTGCCCCAAAATACAATCTGTACAAAAAGACAGGATAAATGCTTGACTCTTTCTTGTTACCAATTTTCAGAATAATGTCTTTCTTCTCTAGCAACTTCCAGTGATAAACAATAAGCTGGCTTTTAAAATAACTTACTATAAACTATTATTACATGTGTTTATATGTGTTTTAATCCATTGCAGACATAATTCATTTAATTTTCAATTTTCTCATCTTTGGCCTGTGGGAGCTACATCAACTTGGTCCTCATGTCTTTTTAACAAGACCTCATTAGTCTTTGATAGTTTTCTTGGTTTCTGTATAACAAGATGTTCCAGGCTTATTTTGTAGTTTCTGCCTCAGATTTGGAATCTGCCATTTTCCAGGGAGACTTGGTTCTGTTTATTGGGAGATATTATCTAGAGACCACGATCCGAGCTCAAGTATTCATTGCCAATAGCTTTGCCAAAATCTAAGTCTTTCAGGAGTCAGAGCTAAGAAATATATACTTATTTAGAAAGAGACAACAAATTGAGGGCTTATACTAACAGTTCCAATTCCAAATCAAAATTGTGTGATTTTTAATTAACTTCTTCAATTCACGCTTGTACCTTCTCTTAGTGTGTTCTGGCTGCTATAACAAAATGCCATAGACTGGGTGGATTAAACAGTAGACATTTATTTCTCATAGTTCCAGAGGCTTAGAAGTCCTGGATCAGGGTGCAAGAAGGGTTGGGTTCTGGTAAGAGCTTTCTTTTTAGCTTGTAAATGGCTTCCTTCTTGCTGTATCCTCACATGGTGATGGGAAAGAGAGAG
>NW_007730826.1:0-535 GCF_000696425.1 Galeopterus variegatus | reverse complement strand
CTCTTTTTTCCAGTTTCTTAAGGTAAAAGCTTAGATGCTTATTTTTAGATTTTTTCTTTAACATAAACATTGAGATGTATAAATTTTTCTAAGAATGATGATATTCCACAGGTTTTGATATGTTGTCTTTTTACTGTCTTCTAGCTAAAAATACTTTCTAATCTGCTTTGTGATTTCCTTTGGACTTACGTTATTTAGAAGTATGCTGCTTAATTTTCCAACTATTTGGAGGGTTTCTAGATTTCTTAATATATTTTATTCCTACTACAATTCTATTGTGGTGAGAAATCAGATTCTGCACAATTTTAGTCCTTCTAAATGTATAGCTCAATATATTGCTATTTTGGTGAACATTCCATGTGCACTTCAAAAGAACGTATATTTGCCAGTTGTTGGATGGAGTACAGTATTCCATAAATGTCAGTTAGGTTTTGTCAAGTACTGAGAAAGGTTTACTAAAATCTCCAACCGTGGTTGTGGATTTATGTCTATAAATTTTTGTTTCCTTATTTTGAGATTGTTTATATATTTAGCC
>NW_007730825.1:151154-179421 GCF_000696425.1 Galeopterus variegatus | reverse complement strand
GGAAGAAGCGGGGAGGTGCTGCCCTGCAGGAGAACAGCAGAGGACATGGTGCTGAGCTGTCGGGAGGCCAAGGCTGGGCTTCTCCCTGGGAAGGGTCCCCCTGCCCAGCTCCTTGAGGACCTTCTATCTAGAGTGTTGTTGTGACATCATCAGCTTGACCAACCTTTGCACAAAAGGCGGCAAACCTCCCCATGTCCTGAAGCAGAGATGCAGTCAATAGACACCCGGCAGGTCCCCGCACGACGCTGCTCTTATGGTCCAGCACCACATTTGCATGGTGGGTCTACATCCTTGTCCTGAGCGCTGGACAGAACGCCACGTCGTCTGTGAGCCTTTGCGAAGTCATTATCGGTGGAGGTGGCAGCGGTGGCCAGAGACGGCCTGGTGGGAGGACATGCTTGGGGGGGAGGGGGGAGGAGGATTCAACTCTCTCTCCCTTGAATTTCTCCCCCAGTCTTCCAAGTGGATGAGTCAGGCTGCTCAGTCCTGCCCAGAGATGGTGGGAGGATGAGGCGGGAGAGAGAAAAGCCAAATCCCCACAGGCGCAGCCCTTTCATCTCGAGGGGCTCAGCCCCACTAGGTGGGACCTGGGGAGCGTCAGGCTCTGTCCAGCAGACAGGACGGACGCGCCTGGGCCGGAGCATGCGGGGCAGCACACAGATGGAGAAAGCGACCCACGGGGTGCCTTGTGCAGGGCCAGGAGTGTCCCCTCTCTCCAGGGAGCTGTGATTGAAGCTGGGAGAGAGAAGCAGAAACGCCTCCTGCTCCTAGAGCTTGTAAACTTCGGAGTTTGCTCTTTGAAGGGTGATTGTGGGAATCCTTTTGTACAACAAAGCAACAACCCAGTTTTCATCTGATAAAATCCAGACCTTCACATATTAGAGCTGTTCGGTGTATATACGGTACCAGACTTAACTCTGATGCGCTAATTATATCCTCTGGGATATGGGGACGGTTAGAGAGGGGAGAGACTATGGCAGCTATCCAGAAACTATATAGCAGGATTAAAGAAGGGGAACATATACATATTACTGAAAATGGGCATAAAATGATACTTAAAATTAATTTTGCATGTTACAGCTGGCTCCATCTAGTTGAAACCAACCACGGCAAGTGGACGGGCAGGCTTCTCTCGGGGAACCACGACTGCTCACCTGCTAGCAGCTCTCTGGTTCAGTCGCAGGCGTCTTCCCCCAGGCACAGGAGCTGGGTTCTTTGTAACTGGACACAAACATGCACCACCGTGTTAATTGTCATCAGTGCCCTCTCCTGGGTAATAATCCCCTATTAATTCCCTAATTAGCTCCCCTTCTCCCTGAATTCGGAAGTTCCATGGTGGCAAGTGAGGAAGTTGGCAACTATATCCTAGGCTTTGCAGCATCCCAGGGTGCTGGCTGCCCCTGGCTTAGGATGTGCCGTGTGTGTCTCCGCACCTAAGTACCAGAGACCAAAAGAGTTCATGTATCCCCCGAAGCACCAAATTTATAACAAAGACTGATCTAGGATCTGGGGAGAATTTGGCCACATAAACATAAATCTTAAATGTGAAGCCTCTTTCTTAAGTTAACAGCAAAGCTTGGAAGCCAGAAGGAAATATATCTCAGGAACTCGGTAAAAAAATGAACTGGGTCCACCGGATAAAGGACCTTCGGGGGCCTTCCACCAGGACTTTTGGGATGCATGTTTTCTGGGGCCTTAGCACACTCGGTTCTTCAGGGACAGGCGCACGCCAGGGGAAAGGCTAGCAGTCCCAGCCGAGGTGCGTGATAACCACGTGATAACCTTCAGTTGCTCTGGTCTTTGGTGAATATTGTTTGTTTTCCATGGAAACCAGGACACCTGGAGGAACTCAAGTGAGTCCTACCATCCCTGCCAAAGGTCAGTCTGACCTGGGCGGCCCTTCCCTTACTCCTTCCAGTGGAGGAGGCCATGTGTCCAGTGTCCCTCCTGCACGATTCAGCCTAGCATCTGGAGAGGCATCAGTGGGGCTCCTAACTCTGCTACATGGCTTCCCAGACCCACCTGCACCAACCCACCTGCCCAGGCCCACCTGCCCAGACTCACCTGTCCAGGACTGCTGACTTTTGCCCTCAGCTGGTGGTGGGTCGATATGAGGGTTGCAAGCGGCTGCCTGGGGTCCAAGACTGAAATCCCAGTGCTCCTAATTTTGAACCATGGTGGGTGTTCAGGAAAGCTGGCGAGTTACCATGAACCACCTGAAGGGCCCTTCTGTTCCTAGATTAGGAAAACCTCCCTCTCCAGGTGGCAGGGGAGGTGGAGGGAGGACTGGGATGAGCTGAGGCTGTGCCCCATCCCACTGCCTTCTGCCCGGAGCCTGCTCTGTTCCCCCCGGACACAGATGCCCCCCACAGCCACCTCGCACCCACATTCCTGAGGTCCCCCAGCTCCTAACAATTCTCACATGAAACAGCTTGTCTGCTGGTGGAATGAATTAAACACATGCTGATACTTTTCCAGACCAGTAGATTTTAATTAACTGGACACTCTGTGTGAGCATTTAACAAATCACCTTGGTCTTGGCGATGGCAGTGCCCGTGCTGGGAGTGGGTGGGTCTTGTTTCTGAAAATCCAGAGCTCAGGTATTCTAAGGAGATGGAGGTTTTGGGGAAGGTGCTTGTCGCCATATAAATACCACGTGCCATCTAGTCTATTGGAAAGCTTCCCCGGAACACTTAGTCCTTCCTCTGTGTGGGATTTGTCTGGAGTGGGGCTCCCCAGAAGCAGCTCCTGGGGCACCGGTGAGCTGCTGAAGTGACTCTGAGGACAGAGGAGGAGAGTGGAGCAGTGTGGGGTGGAGCAAGTTCTATGGGCCGAATGTATTGCCCAAATGGTGTGATGGAAACTTGGCCCCACTGTAACAGTGTTAAGAAGGTTGGAAATACAAGTATGGTATTCGCAAGGTGGGGCCTTGAAGAGGTGACTAGAAGCTTAGAACTGTGCCCTGGTGAAGGGACTGATCCATTCGCGGAGTAATAGGCGTGTCTGATGGCTTTGTAAGGAGAGCGAGTGAGAAGGTTAGCTCTCCCTTTCTCAGCCCATCCTTGCCTTGTGACACCCTGTGCTGCTGTAGAGTCATCACTAAGAACGCTCTCACCAGAGGGACCCCTAGGACTTTGAACTTTCCAGCCTCCAAAGCTGTAAGAAATAAATTTTGTTTCTTTGTAAAATTACCCAGTTCTAGGCATTGTGTTATCAGCAAGAGAAACAAACTGATACAGTGAGGGTGTGGTATCAGCTGGAGTTCCAACCATGCCAAGGGTGCTCTGGACCGTCAGTTGCACCAGAGCCTTGGTCAACTCTTCCTACAAAGCAGCTCCTGGGGCACCGGTGAGCTGCTGAAGTGACTCTGAGGACAGAGGAGGAGAGTGGGGCAGTGTGGGGTGGAGCAAGTTCTATGGGCCGAAGGTATCGCCCAAATGGTGTGATGGAAACTTGGCCCCACTGTAACAGTGTTAAGAAGGTTGGAAATACAAGTATGGTATTCGCAAGGTGGGGCCTTGAAGAGGTGACTAGAAGCTTAGAACTGTGCCCTGGTGAAGGGACTGATCCATTCGCGGAGTAATAGGCGTGTCTGATGGCTTTGTAAGGAGAGCGAGTGAGAAGGTTAGCTCTCCCTTTCTCAGCCCATCCTTGCCTTGTGACACCCTGTGCTGCTGTAGAGTCATCACCAAGAACGCTCTCACCAGAGGGACCCCTAGGACTTTGAACTTTCCAGCCTCCAAAGCTGTAAGAAATAAATTTTGTTTCTTTGTAAAATTACCCAGTTCTAGGCATTGTGTTATCAGCAAGAGAAACAAACTGATACAGTGAGGGTGTGGTCTCAGCTGGAGTTCCAGCCATGCCAAGGGTGCTCTGGACCGTCAGTTGCACCAGAGCCTTGGTCAACTCTTCCTACACTGCATTGGACGGGCAGGGGCATCTGATGCGGGGCAGGGGGTTGGTGCACCTGCCTGGTAAAGTTGATCTTCAGGAAGGGGGCACCAACTGTGGCCATGACCAGGGTCCTGCCACCAAACTGCAAAATAAAGAGGAAAGAACAGAGAAGCTAGAATTTAGATGGGTGGGTATTAGTCTGCCAACCTTCTTTTGTAAATGAGGACACTCACTGGTGGGGAATCTGTGCACTAAAATATTGCAAAGGGACAGACAAGCACAGCCCACACAGGAAGGTGGCCCCAGCCCGTGATTCCTAGCAGAGTTCCCTCCCTCAGTGATTCTAGAGGAGGGAGCACATCGCTGGTGGGTGGGGGACCCTGGTGGCAGGACGGCCCACAGCTGGGGACAGTGGCACCCCTCGGTTCTATCTGCTATACCTGGACCACAGAAAGGTGTTCTTTATTCTCGAGGTGAGATCAGGACTCCTGGGGAGAACTTATGGGTCCACACAACAGCTGTAAAGTCTTAAGCGGCTACACAGGGATGCAGGGAGCCAGGGTTTCTTCCAGAATTTTCCACTGAAATACAGTCAGATGTGAAAACAACAACCACAACAATCTGAGCAAGACTGTTACAAGTGGACCCTGCTGGCTGTTGGGCCTTCTGGCTTAGAGCTGTTGTTCCAGCTGCAGCCCAGGTGGAGAAGGCTCCTGAAGCTGTGCGTGGTGCTGGGGCCAGAGCTTGCTTCCACTCCTGACAAGCTGGACTGGATGCCCAGCAACATGGGAGGAAGGGCTCAGGGCCGCTGGCCTCCTACGGTGACGTGAGCTGCAGCCCTCACAGAGCTGAACTGGAAATGGAGCTACTGTCATGGCAGAAAAACCATCCATCCCCCCTCCCACCAGTCCCCAGAGCACAGACCTTGTGGGGTGCTCAGAAGAAGCTCAGCATGTGGCTAGTTGTGCAGTCGCGCATGGGAAGCTCTCTGTCACCAGATCTGTGTCTGAGAGCAGGGGGCCGAGCTCCTCTCACCAGCCCACTCTCTGTCTGGAGAGTTCATGCAGTAGCTGAGTTGTGCATAATTTGCAGCTTGGCGTCATGACCTTCACCTTCACACCCAGTGAGTCCTCCTTCTGCCAGCTGGTTTCTGGACTGTGAGGGCGTGCTGCCTCCCCCAGACCCCCGGGGGCTGTGGCGTCTCCTGCCTGGGCCGGGGTTCCTGTCTCATCTTACCAGCCTTGCTCCTTGTCTCCCAGCCCCCCGCAGAGGCCCGGGCAGTGCCTTGTGGACCCCTGAGCCCGCCTTCCCTGAGCCATCTGCCTCTGATGCAGGCAGCGCCAAACAGGGTGGCCAGTGCTTCTGCTTGTGAGTCCATCTCCCCTTGGGAGGCGGACGGTGAGAATAAAGCAAGTCTCCATCCAGTGTCACCTGCAGGAGAGATGGAATGAGGATACCAGGGAGGGTGAGGCAACCTTCTCAAGGTCACCCGGAAGGTCAAGGGCAGGCCCAGAGCTGGAGGAGATGTGAGCTGAGAGGGCAGGCCAAGTCTGCTTCCACGGGTGGTGACTGGGCCAGCCATGGCCAATGCCTCCGGCCTTGGGCTTGGGTTGAGGTTGCTGCTTATTGGATGCCGGCACCCAGGACCAAGAGGCGCCAAGGTGCAGCTCATTGCTAAGTCTACCACTTAGTTTGGCTGCAAACTACACAGATTGATCCTCTTCCAGTTCAGGAGGTCAGGAGTCTGATGTGGGTCTCACAGGGCTGACATCACTGTGTCAGCAGCGTTCTCCTTCTGGAGGTTCTAGGGGAGAATCGTTTCTTTGCCTTTTCCAGCTTCTGGAGGTATCCTGAGCTCATGGCCCCTCCCTTCACCTTCAAGGCCAGGGGTGCGGCACCTTTCTGTCTCTCTCCGTGTGAGCGTGTGCGTGCGTGTGTGCAGGAGAATCGTTTCTTTGCCTTTTCCAGCTTCTGGAGGTATCCTGAGCTCATGGCCCCTCCCTCCACCTTCAAGGCCAGGGGTGCGGCACCTTTCTGTCTCTCTCCGTGTGAGCGTGTGCGTGCGTATGTGCGTGTGCATGTGTGTGACCTCTGTTTCCATCCTCATGTCGCCTTCTCTGACTCTGACCCTCCTGCCTCCCTCTTATAAGGACCCTTGTGATTACATTTAGGACCCACCTGCGTATTCCAGGATCTCCCCTTTCTCAAGATCTTAACCATATTTGCACAGTCCCTTTTGCCATGGAAGGGGACACATTCACGGGTTCTCTAAGTAGGATGTAGCCTTCTCTGACTCTGACCCTCCTGCCTCCCTCTTATAAGGACCCTTGTGATTACATTTAGGGCCCACCTGCGTATTCCAGGATCTCCCCTTTCTCAAGATCTTAACCATATTTACACAGTCCCTTTTGCCATGGAAGGGGACACATTCACGGGTTCTCTAAGTAGGATGTGGACATCTTTGGGGCCATCATCCTGTCTATCACACCCATGAACCTGGGTGCTGTACTAGTAAATCCAACAGACCTTCTCTGGGTCATCTCTGGGAAGGGTCCTGGTCTGCCCAGAGCTGACAGCACACGGGGGCCCAGAACCTGAGCCATCCGCCCGGCCCCTAGAACGTGGCTAGCTGGGTTGAGCATGGAGTGATTTTCCCTGTGCAAAACAGAGTGGCCTATGCTGTCACGGGTCCACACCTACTGCATACACCAGCGTGGGGCCAGGTGTGGTAAGGTGTGAGCAGGCTTTTGGGGTCCCAGACAATGACTGTCACTGCCCTCCATTGGCTAAGGGTCCCCCTCAGAGGGAAACCAAAAGCCGGAGGTGGATATGCAGGCTGTTTCTGTCCATTCTCATGGCATCTGAGAAACCTGAGCAAAATCACAGAGCCACAAGGACCCTGAGAGGTTAGCGGGAAATTGAGCCCTGGCGGGGATTTTGCCCAAGGGGAACCTTCTGGGAAGCCCTGTACAGGGTACATTCTCTGCAGCGTCCTAAGAACAGTAAGGGGACAGAACCCAAAGCCTGAGGCCAGCCTTTTTGGCATGACCAGCCATGGTCGTTGGGATGCATTGATGTTAGAACCCAATTCCTCCGCATGTTTCCACGTTGCAGACTCACTGTGCCGCCTCCCTAAGGAAGGGACTTTTCCTTCTTTCTCTGTTTTATTTTCTTCATTTTTTAAAGTCTTTTCTGATAATCTTCCACTATAAGGGGTTTTAAATTACAAATTATTCCTTCCAGATATTTTAGATTCCCATAGGTGAAAATACAAACCGAATTCTTTGTCCTTCTAAGAATGAACAGGACAGCAGTGCGGCAGCTGCTAGTGAAGGCGGCCTGCTTTGTGCTTCTGCTGCTGGACAGTAACGATCTGTGGGCTGCCGTACTCCTCAATGCCCTGCCCGTGCAGTGCCTCAGCGGGGAAGCTTAGGGGACCGCTCCCCTAATTACTGTGTCCCTTGGTCCGGAGCCAGAGGTGCCTCAGAGCGCTCAGGCTTTGAATTGGGATTGCATTTAAACAGAGATAGCTGGTGTGCTAGGAAGAGCTCTGACCTTGTATGACCTCATGCTGCCCGGCTTTTCTGAATTTGGGTGTCCTTACTGGTAAAAGGACTGTCATGAGTATGTCTATCTGTTAACCAAATGTGATAAAATATGAGAAAGATCTGTACAGCTTCCTAAAAAGACAGGCTTTCTTGTTATTGTTTATACTCTACATAAATAACCTTTGCAAATATGTGGATTTCAGCCCTGAAAGGCTTTTTGAATTAGGGTGCATACTGGCGACTTTTTAACTAAATGCATTTGACAGTGACTGATGTGAATTTTCAACAGGTGTGTGGTCTGGACGGGCGATGACAGGGTTTTCTTCTTCAACCCCACGATGCAACTCTCCGTCTGGGAGAAGCCGATGGACCTGAAGAATCGTGGAGACCTCAACAGGATCATTGAAGACCCGCCCCACAAACGCAAGCTGGAGGCCTCAGCAAGTAACTAAGACCTGGGCTGTTTGCATCCATTTTAAAGGGTTTAGGCTGTAGATTTCTAATGAGCATGAAATGAAAGCACATGTTTCCTGGTAATGCTGGAAATCGATTATTAAGGAATCTTGTTCACGATTGCAAGATTTAATAATTAAGTTTTTATAGCACTTTCCCTAGAAACCTTGGTCCTTCCAAGCAGTCGAGTCTGGCTTTCTTTTCACATCATGTAAGGTTGTTAATTCAGAGAAGGCAGTTCATTCCATCAGCCACTCGGATTTTCTTTCCAACATCGCCATTATCCAGAATTTTATCTTTGTTCCAAATGTCTTATGAAGGCCACTTGAGAGGCCAGATGTACACAAATGGGAGTGTACTTCCTTCTGCCTTGCACACTCACTTTAGACCCCCGGGCTAGATCAATACATGGTTGCACACGGAGGGATGCTTTCCTTCTGCAGGAACCTCTGCACCAGAGGGGAGGGCATGCCGCTCGGCTGCGGAGGAATGGCAAGCTTGGCAGAGAGGCGCTTACCCCTCACCATGTCCTTGTGAATCTTGTCTCACTGAGACTCAGAGAAGATCTTCTAGCATTTTCAGAAGGATCCTTTCTGATTAGACCTAATACATTTGTTATGAGCTGCGGTGTTGGGAAAGCCCTACTCCTGACTTGCTGCAGACATTTGAGAGCAGGGGCTCTTTGCCAACTGGAGATACAGAGATGCTTGTCTGCCAGGCCGGGCCAGTGGAAAGGGGGTCTTGACCCATTGGAAGAGGGTCTTTGTTATTTTCGTGGGGTGTTTATGGTGTTTGTAGTGATATTTTGATTCCACGTTGTATAGGGCTGACATAAGGTGTCATCTGCCCACACTTGGAGTCAAATCCGGAGACATTTGATTGGAACTTTAAGAGATAGATAGTATAAAAGTTTTCTTGGCATTTGTAACAGCACTAAGAGACATGGCAATGATTGCTCTTGAAAAGCCGGTGCTAGTCTTTTAACATCGAGACACGACAGGTTTGATATGTTTATTTAAGATAATGAGAACATTCTTCAGAGACCTTGAGTCACCTGATGTTGGGAAAAGCTAAATGGCCTGGGAGCCTATTTAACTGAACCTATGAAAATGTTTTTGCATGCAGGGAAAGTAAGGTTTGGATTTGGCGATTTTGTTTTCTTTTTTGATCAAGTGGCATCCATTCTTTAAAGGGATATTTTGAATCCTGAATGTGGAAAGAAGTCATTATAGGAAACAATCTCCCAAGGTTTTTACTCGCAGACAAGATAATAGTGCACAATTTAGGAAGCCCATGAGACCTTAAACTCCTGAGAAATGTTAAGGTACAGTTTATTGTCTCAGTGATTTTATTTGCTTGCTAAAAGGCAAATACAACAGACAGATTCCTTGCTCCTTTCTTTAGCTTGCAGTCTGGTAGGTAACTGGGTGCTGCTTCATTTTTTCCCCCCAAATCGACAGAAGCAAGAAAGAAATGAACTTTTTAAAAGTTTACACACAGTTGCTCTCCTGTTTTTATTGTTTGGACCAAATTAGGCCAGGTCTGAAGAGAAACATGGAGTTGTTTTAAAACATCCCCCTGGGTCATCTGCTATATGAAGGCCTGGAAGGACTGCGGGTGGAGGACAGGGACCCGAATCACCTACTAACAAGAATCTCATTTTATCCTTTAAAAGGTAGAGAGTTGAGCCGTATGTCGAACACACACAACCAGAAATATCTGATCGATTTAGATTTAGCATGTCATGGTATCTCGTCTCTGTCAACTGCATTTGGATGTGTCTAACTACTCTGCCTAGATAGACATGTGACTTCAAAATCACATGTAGTTACAAAATGATTTTTAACCTTACCTCCTCTTAAGAAGAGAGAGATTCTCTTAAACCAATCTCGTCTCTGTCAACTGCATTTGGATGTGTCTAACTACTCTGCCTAGATAGACATGTGATTTCAAAATCACATGTAGTTACAAAATGATTTTTAACCTTACCTCCTCTTAAGAAGAGAGAGATTCTCTTAAACTAGGTTTGCTTGGGTTTTTTAACCTGAATCGTAAGGACATGCAAATGACCTCAATTCTCAACTTCCCGTTGCCAGGGTAGAATGATATTCAAGAACATAACTTCTAATTTCCTAAGATCCACCCAGAGAGCTTTGCAGGAAAACAATTAGTACAGGAGGTGTTCCTGGAGAGCTAATTAACAAGGGGCAGAGTTGGTAACCTCCAGACACCAGCAGCGAGTGGCGTTTCCCGGTCTGGGGTCTGGTCATTCACTGGGGCTCATCCAGGGATTCGATCGCTAATTATTCTAACAAGCTCTAGGGAGATTGCCACGGGTGGAGAATTTTGTTTTTCACATTTAGTTCGACTGTGAGTCATTGTAGACTTGAATACATCAATACCTATTTCTAGTGTGAAACGGAACAATTAAGCATTCCAGTTGATACCCATTATTTTTCAAGAGGCAAATGAAATAAATTAATTGTATGAAATGGCTGCCACACTTAACACTATTAGGTCCTAGGGGTGCAAGTGTGTGTAGTGGGGTAAAGGCACGGAAGTGGTAGCTAATAGCATTAAGTCTTTACAGGGCACAGGATACAGACCTGCCAAAAGAGCTAAGCCACTCGCCATGTGGCAGAGAAAGAGCTGGCTTTTTCATTCTGCTGGCATTGCTGAGGAATTCGAGCGAAGGCCTGAATCATTTCCTAATTACCTTGCAGGGCACCCAGACGTTTTAGGGCCCTGGTAGCTGAGCCGTCGGTTGGGAGCATGCGCCTGGTGAACTCCAGTGAAGGGAGGGGACCAGGCCTCGCCCCACCCGTCTGCCACGTGTCGTGCAGTTCTGGGCTGTTTCACACTCTTCCATTTAGGGGACACTCACTTTCATTTTTCCACCAGCTTCAGTATTCCTCAGACCTGTCAGTGGCTCAGCTCTTTTGCTGTGTTTACCTGCAGCAGCCAGGTCCTCTGTCCTGGGACAGGTGGAAGCCTCCGGCCGTCTGGCTGATGTACTGTGTCTTCCTCGCCCTGGCCACCCTGCCTGCTCTGTCCACAGCAGGGCACCCCGTCCCTTCACTGGGAGGACCGGCGCAGCTGTGGGATGCCTCGGGGCCATTAGACACAGTGCCGCTGGGCTCTTCCTCAGGTGGAGAGGAGGCGCAGCGGGGGAAGATGGGGATACACACCCCAGCGTCCCCATTCTGTCTCCTCCCAGTGGCTGAGGAGGATGGGAAGCTGGGGACGAGCTGGAGGGAGGCGGGCAGAGTGCGGTCCCCTCTTCTGGTCTGCTCTAACCACATCACAGCCCCAGGAGTGGGTGCCATCTGTACTGGATACCAATTGTGGCTGTAACAAATTGTCACACGGTGGCTCTTCACACCCACAGTCATTGTCTTCCCGGAGTCCCTCAGAAGCCTCACTGGTGTCTGCAGAGCTGAGCTCTTTCTGGAGGCTCTGGGGAGAATGGGTCTTGGCCTTTTCCGGCTTCTAAAGGTGGGTCTTGGCCTTTTCCGGCTTCTAAAGGTGCCTGGTTTCTTTGGCTTCTGGTCCCTCCTTCTACCTATGAGGCCAGCAGAGTGGCCTCTTCAACTTCTCTGACCCTGACCCTCTGCCTCCCCTCTTCCACTTTTAGGAGTCCTTGTGACCTGTTGGACTCACCTGGGCAAGGCAGGCTGCTCTCCCATCTCAGGGTGAGGTGTTTGGCAACTTTAATTCAACATGCAACCTTAATGCCCCTTTGCCACGTAACCTAACACATTCACAGGTTCTGGAATTAAAAAGCAGACATTGGTGGTGGGCGCATTATTCTGTGACCCACCGTCTCTGTACCCATTTTACAGAAGGGGACGCTAAAGAAAGGAGTTTATTTAACTCGCCCAGGGCCACACTTCTATCAAGTGGGGAACTGGCATCTGCACCCCAGTGGTCTGACTTGAGATCTGAGGGGGGCAGCCTGGCCAGGCCTCCTGTGAGCACAGGATAGAACGCTGGCCCCCTCCGTGCCCCTCACAAGTAACCAGGTGCGGGCAGCCTTGCCTCCCACACTCCTCGTCCCCACGCTGTAACAGAGGTGGCAGGGACAGCACTCGGTTTCAGTTGCTCTGTACACATTCTAGTAATTTATACACAAGACAAGTATAAACAGAGAATCACATGCATTTCACCGTGCAGATGATAAAGTCGTCCCCGTGAGTAAATACAGCTGTGACTGGTAAATGGGTCACTTTCCCAAGTACTGTTTGGCAGGGACAGGATGCTGGGTCTCCAAATCACAATGGGACCCTGTGGCCAGCTGCTCAGTGAGACCTGGGTCATAGAAAGTGGAAGTGCTGGAGCTCTCCAGAGTGGTGAGGACATGGCCCCTTCCATGCAAGAGGATGCAGGTGGACGTGTGAGACTCTCTCCACATAGAATTCACCAGCCCCAGGCACTACAGGAGGAATCCTGGCCCTCACATGGGACCTGTGTCCATATCTGGGCACCGTCTGCTGGCTTCCAGGGCCTAAGGCTCTTTGCACAATGAATGCATCAGGTGACTTGTTTTCTAAGTTTCATTTTAGTTTCTGTAAGATGACACCCAGATAAGGCAGGTGAGTAGAGACAGGTGATCCCCCAGGAGAATCCCTTGTAGATTTGCAGGAATTGGATGGGGGGGGCAGTGCTTCTTTAACTCCTGGTGGAATTTGGCAGGTAGGGGAGGAAGAGCCAGGATGCACGGGCTTGGCAAAGGTGTGGTCTGCAGGGAGCTCCAGTAATGCTCACCTTGCTGTGCTCGACCTCAGCAGGGCAGGCCAGAGGGGCAGAGCAGAGGCTTAACCAAGATTCCAGATGCACCACTTAATTAGCATGGATAAAGAGACTGTGTCTCCTCTCTGTGCCTTCGGGCCCACCTGACTGTTAGAGACAGCATTTCGTAGTGTGGTTTCCCCAGAACCTAATGCTTCCAGCCACCACCCGCCTCCTGGGTGAGGATCAAAGGAAGGAAGGAAGGAAGGAAGGAAGGGAGGGAGGGAGGGAGGACTTTAATTCCCTTCTAAATCAATCATTTATTTATTTAGGGACTCATGGTTGACCAGGTGCAGGGCTCCACACTAGACCCAACAGTGAGCAGGTGTGGACAGCGGGCAATGGGTCGTGGGTGTTGGGGAGACGTGAGGGGCAGTGGGTGGACAGAACCACCTGCCTACCCAGCCCAGAGGCCGCAGTTTCCTCCTCAAGGAAGGGTCACTCGCACTGTACCCCAGAAGTTGGGGATGAGGCAGGCAAAGGGTGTGTTGCAGGCC
This sequence comes from Galeopterus variegatus, assembly GCF_000696425.1. Taxonomy (NCBI): domain Eukaryota; kingdom Metazoa; phylum Chordata; class Mammalia; order Dermoptera; family Cynocephalidae; genus Galeopterus; species Galeopterus variegatus. Next base: position 166,241 of record NW_007730825.1, on the reverse strand, counting down.
CTGAGGCAAGAGGGAGAGGGTCAGGCTTGGGGATCCCCATGTCCCCCGTGGTTGAGCAGGGCGGGGTGCAGCCTGGGGAGGCCCGCAGTGGGCACCAAGGCATGGGAAGCCCGGGAGCCCCTGCGGTGGCAGCAGCATCGTCAGTATAGCATGTCCAAACAACCTCAGAGATGTCCCCGTTAGGGTTATTGGCCAAATGCAGAACTTCCTCCTGAGTCTCAGCTGGGAACCCTGGCCCAGCACAACAAAGTGCCCCTGTTGGGTCCGTCCCCAAGTCAAGGCGGCCTGTAGCCACCTGCCCAGCTCTGTCCAGGCTCTTCCTCTTCCTGAGCTCCATATTCTTTACATTTTTTTCTGAAGTCAAATGCAGCCTTGTGTCTGGGGCTGATTCTGGTATCTGTGGGTGCCTGGCCGGACCTGCCGGCTCAGTGCAGACAAAGCCACCGAGCAGTCTGATGACTTTGACCCAACCCCCTTCACACCCAGGGACTCTTGTCCCCCAGTGCAGGCTAACACTCCCCACCCGCCTCTCCTGGCAGGAGCTCAAGTCCAGGTGACCCTTGCTGCCGAATGACCTTGAGTGGGGTGCCCTGGCTGCTCTGACATGGGGCTCCTGCTCGGCATCCTGTCCAGATGCCCACCCCCGTCTGCCTGCAGGGCTCCCCTCCCAGCTTTCCCACCTGTGGGCCGTTCTCACCCAGCTCTGGCCAGATGCTGTCTGGGGCTCCTGCCCATGCAGGGGAACCCTGCCACCTCACCCCTCTTTGTGCCTGGAAGCCCCAGTCCCGGGAGAGCGCTTGCTCTTCCTCACCCCGAGGGTGCCCGGGTGGCGCGTGGAGGGGTGTTTGCTGTTGTCATCCTTCCTACTTTCTCATTCACAAACACGAATCTTAGAAAGAACAACAGAACACCTTGCCAGTGAAGGACTCGTCTCTTGTGGGTCTCGTGGGTTTCAGACCACGCAGAGGGAGCCATCTGCCTGGCACTTCATGGAGAGGTCCCAGGAGATGCAGGCCACCCTGCTGCAGCGTAACTCTAACCCTGCAGGGCCAGTGGCCTCTCAGCCTGCTGGGCGGCGCTTCTGTGCCCGTGCGGAGTGTCGAAGGCAGGCCTTGCCTGTCCACTGCCCTCTGCTCCTGGCATGTGCTTGAGACCTCTTGCAGAGCACACAGACCTCCCGCAGAGCACGCAGACCTTCTGCAGAGCACACGCAGCTGTGCGTGCAGAGTGTCCCCTCAGCCTCAGGAGCCGAGTGAGGTCTCCCTCAGGGCTGCCTCAGCCGATGCCATGCTGAAGGTTACCACACTGAAGGTTAGTGACATTCAGAAGTGCAGACAGAGCACTGTGTCACCTCAGCTTTAAGTTTTCTAACTTGCTTTGTTTGTAGACACTCAGTAAAACAGCCTGTACATTCACTTCAGAGGGGCGTCCCGCTCATCTGAAAACCCCCTCCCAGGCCAGCTCTCGGTTGTGAAAGTCAGGCTTCACCAGGTTGGAAGGGTGTTTTGGAGGAGCTCTGATGTCTTCTGATATATTTCTTTGGATGTAAAGGTCATTTAACCTGCTGTAAGCCTCTTTCTGCCGGATCTTTGCAGATACCCCCAGAACTCCTGTAAGATTCAGACCAAGCAGTTTGCTCAGACCCCAGGAAAGCTTATCTGAGCTAGTGAGAGGATTGCTCCTGAGAAGCAGGGGACAGTGACCTTAAAGTGGGCTGCGGGTCTGAACGCCGACCACTGGAGAGTGCTCAGGAGTTGAGCGTGATTGCTGCCAAGTGGGGAGCCCCTGCCGTTCAGGAGGGACGTGGGGATCCGCCCAGTTCACAGGCTGCGGCACTATCCTCCCAGGCGCCCTCAAACTTGCCGGGTCCCGTCTGCCTCGGGACTCACCACACACCAAGGACATCAGCTAACGGCAGGTGTGCCTCACACAGCAAAATTCAACGCCTACGATTTTTCAGTAAGTTTTATCCAGAGATTGTGCTACGCTTTCTAAGAAGACTTATGTAATAGGTGCCATCCTTTCCACTCACGGAAGGAAGACATTTGGCTCATGGAGACTCAGAGGGCTTTGCACTGGTGAATCCAGCTGACTTTAAACGTTTGTGTGTGTGTGTGTGTGTGTCTATACACCCTTGCTGCTAAATGCATGAAAACAATACATTTAGGATATACAGGGAAGTGTGTGTACACATAACATCAAAGAAATTGGCAAGTGGTACCTGTGTTCTGCACCTTGCTCATAACACATCTTGGGTACCTTCATCCCTGCATGTTTAGAGCATCTCTCTCCTCTCCCCACTTCTCTTTATCACCCCCTTCTCCACTTCTCTGCCTCCTTTTTGCCCCCCACTCGTCTCCCCCACCCTTGTTGGGACACGTCATGACTTCATCAGACCCTCCCTGCTGATGGGCTTCTAGGTCATTTGCTTGTTGGTGCTAACACACATAATGCTGGTAAGAATATCTTTGTGCATATATATTTATCTTAGTAGTGTTTTTATAAGTGTATCTATTGTGTAATTTCATGCCATTAGAATTACCATGTCAAAAAGTACATGCATTTTAAATTTTTGACAAATATTGCTAAATCTTCTCCCAAAGAGATGGCTCCATGCACACCCCCCTAATAGATTGTGCATCTCTCCTCATCAATTTAGGTCATCAGAACTTAGTTTTTAAAACCATCTCTGTTCCAGTTGGCACTCCTTTTATTTGGGTGGCATTGAACAGTCTCTCTCTGGTTTGCTGGCCACTGGTTTTGTTGTGTGTCCCTGTGAAAGGCTTCAGCTTTAGTCTTTTTTATTCAGTTGTACAGACTCTTGCAAATCAAGGATACCAGGGCTGGGCTGTAATACTATTCCAATGTTTGTTTTGGTCTTTTGATTTGTTTTGTGCCATGAGAAGAGTTGTTTTTGATTTTTTTTCTTATTGAGGTAAAATATACATAAATGAAGTTTAGCACCTTAACCATTTTAAGTGTAAAATTCAGTGGCACTAAGTTTATTCACAGTGTTGTGTGGCCATCACCACTGTCTACAGCATTTCTAAAGCTTTCGCACCACGGGAGAGGGGAGACTGGGAGGCACAGTCGAGCGAGTGTCCAGCTGCAGGTGTGGGGACACTGGTGGGTGTGGAGGCTGCCACCGGGAAGGCTGCACGAGGGCCACCGTGTTTGACTTGCTGAGCGGGTGCCCTGGGACAGGGGCCGGAGGCGCAGGAGGTGGAGATCCAGGCAGGAGTGGAGCTCGGGGGCAGCGAGGGGACAGGGACAGTTGGAGCCATGGAAGTGTTCATGTCAAAGAAGCTGCAGAGAATAAAGGGACAGACCCTCAATGTCTTTTATCCCCTTTCCAAATGCCTTAATTTTCATAAATAGTCTTTTCTCCAAACCAGTGCCTCTTAACTGGGGCAGAGGCTTTATGCCTCCCAAGGACAGGTGGCAATTTGGGGAGACATTTTTGGTTATCACAGCTGGAAGGGGACACTGCTGCAGGTATCTAGTGTGTAGAGACCAGAGACGCTGCTAAACATCCCAGAGTTCACAGGACAGCCCCGTGACAAAGAGTGACCCAGCCCCAGATGACAGTGGTACCAGGTTGAGGACCCCTCATGGAGAGCCCTGAAACCCTCTTGGGCTGTGTCTTCTTACCTTCTGTGGGCTGAAGTCCTAAATACCCCTCACCCCCAACACTGCCCTACAAGAAGCCCTGATTCCTGCACCAGCTTCATAGTTGAAAGGGTGGCATTGTCTCTAATGTCTCTTTCCTGGCAGAGACTCCCACAGAGCGTGTATGAGGAAAGACTGCCGGCCTCATTACAACATGCGGGAGCTGATGTGTCTACAGCCAGGTCCTGCTTAGGAAGTGCTTGGTGGCCCCATAGGCTGAGCGGGTAATGGTGAGGCTGTGTGCGTGTGTAGGACGTGGTGTGGATGGGCCGCCGGTGGCAGGAGGCTGCCAGGAGGGAGATGCCATGCGGCTGGGATGAGCCAGCAGCTCACAGAACTAGACCCCCTCATCTGACCACCAACCCCGCTCTGTACATTGAAAGAAAACCTATGAATAGATTTGAATTGAGAACTGGAGACAGAGGCATTGTGGGGATTCCGAACACAGCGTGTACAGAGTCATCAGGTTTCATAAGCACAGGCGTGGAGTCGACGCACTCACGATGCGTGGTGTGCTGGCTGCAGAGCCTCTGCAGGAGCAGGTGCAGGGCTCCAGTCATGGGGAGGGGCAGGTGGGGACATGGAGGACACTGCCCACGCTGTGACAAGGGATGGTGGACACAGAATGAGAAGCAGGGAGGGTCTGGAAATCGCCAGGCCTGTCAGGGCAGAAATGACGATGCTCTAGATCTGTTGTCACACTCACTGTCCTCTTTCTTCCTTGGAGACCGGCACCAAACCCCAGGCTCCTGCCTCTTCTTCGTTCCAAAGCTCGCCACACATTCACAGGGCCAACCGCTCCTGGGGGGACAGCGGGGCTGTGTCTTCAGGACCCGTTTGGCTTTCCAATGTGGATGTCTAGTCGGTAGTGAAGGGCACACAGCGTGCAGGAGGAGCCTGGTCAGCCCTGCAGCGGGCAGAGGACGTCACAGGGACCAAGCGAAGGCACGGCTGGTAGTCAGCCCTCCTGTAGAGCAGTTGGCCACACGGCCAGTCCCGGTCTCGAGGCTGACTCACGGGAACGTGAAGGCAGATGTGGAACAGCAGGGCTCGTGCCAGGCCTTCATCCCGAGGGGTGAGAGGAGGGGTGAGGGAAGGGCCGGGGGATGCCCACCTTCCATTCTCCGTCCCCCACCCCTCTGGGAGGTCCAGCAACCTCTAGACGGACAGCCACTAATGACGGCCTTTCCACAGAACAGCAAAATCAGATTTCTCTTGTGCCAAAATATAGAAGAACGTGTACCAAGAGTGGATGAGTTGTAGGATTTGGTATCAGTCTTTACGAGAAATCTGTTTTCCTACTTTCCAGATGAGTCTCCTTGAGAGCGTGTGCTGCCTGGTGTTTTGCCAGAGCGCTGAGCTCTGACCCTCCAGCGATTGATTAACTTGGTTTTCTTTTAGCCGACAGCAGCGACGGGTCCAGTTCTGAGGATGGCAGGGAAGACCAGAGCCTGAAAACCAAGAGGAACCGGTAGGTGCCACGTCCTGTCCTGTGTGCCTTTCCTTAGTAGGCGCTCGGGGTGTGGGAGACAAACGGTATCGGTTTGACGGTACTTACTTTGAGTAAAGACTAATTGAACTGCTGAACAGATGGCAAAAGTCCTCAGATTCTCTCTCAGCAACTGCTCTGGGCACCCCTTCGAAGCAGGTGTCTCTGGGCACCTCAGACGCTGTGCACACGGCCTGGTGCCCCACGCCCAGCCCCGGCTGCACCCCTGAGCCGTGTCGGAGCGGTTAGGGTGGGCAAGGTGTGAGGTGGTGTGTTTGCTTGGTGACAGAGTGGGCTTAAGGTTGTCAGCCTGGCATGGTGCTCCAGCTCGGTGTCCTGCTTGCTCAGTGACCTCAGATTTCTCATCAGTAAAACGAGATGAGGCCTGTGTAACTGCACGTTGCACTGGGTGGATGGGAAGCTCTCCAGCCACACAGGTGTGTCACCGCTTGGTTGTGGTGGTTGCAAAGCCCAAGGGTGGGGAATCCATCTTTTCTATGAAACCAGGGGTGACTCTTAGCCCTTCAATCCCTTCTGTAAGGCCGTTGGCCAGCCCTTCCTTTCATACTGAGTTTCGCATAAAGGGGTAAAAGTGGGGGATTAGGAATCTAAGTTCCCCAGAACAGGAGAGATGGGTGGGATGACGTGGCTGCTGGGGCACCTGTCTTGGGCAGGGAAGCGTGGAGTGAGCCTCACAGGTGTTTCCTGAACGAGCTTGTTGTCGGCCCAGGCGGTGCCCGTGTGGGTGTCCCGTCAAGGCCTGGGGCTCATGCGGCCCAGCAAGTGCATGCACAATTGCTCATGCACAGGTGCAGCCCCTCTCTCGGGACATCCTGGGCCTGCGACAGGACCAAACGCAGTGTTGAGAATGTTAGCATTGCATGTATTTCCTCTTTAACACTGTGCCTTAGAAGCAGCACCATGTCTGCGAAAGCAAACGCTTGCCGCTTCTCACCTCTTCAGTCCTTCATCCCGTGGCTCTTTAGCAAAGGACAAAACCACGGTGGGGGCAGGAGGGAGCAAGAACTGGTGTGGGGTCGAGCCGGTGGGCACCTGACAGTGGGGGCTCCAGGGCAGACTCTTCTCTCTAGCGGACACCCACAGAGTGGCAGACCTGCAGGATTAGATACCACAGAACTTTCCAGACAATGCAAAAAAGGATAAGCACTGTTCTCCCTAACTCAGGGAGGTGGTCTTGCAGGAGGTGGGAGGTCTCCCCCTCCCTGGGCTTATGGTGCCTGGCCCCACGCTCAGGCTGCCACCGGGCAGGGGCTCTGTGTGGCCCTGGCTTGACACTTCCCGCCCCTCCCATGGGCCTGTTTTCTTGCTGCCCCAAATCTTCTCCTTGGAAAATCTCTTTTGGGATCAAAGGACACTTGGGGATCCGCAGGGGTGGACACGAGGGCTCCAGGAAAGGGAGCATGTGTCATCTCCTGTACTCACGTCATGTGTTCAGCACGGACGCCAGCTGAGCCGGTCTCTGCTGGTCTGGATGTATCAGCTCAGTCTGAAGAACACGATGCGCTTCCTGCGGCATAAGAGAAATGGAGGTGTAATGATTTTTTGATGAATCTTGAACCTGCGTAGGAGGAAAATCTCAGCACGATCCCAAGTGGCTGGGATGTCTGCCACATCGCCAGTCTTCATTCGCTGTCCTGTGGGACTGGCCTCGGATTCTCAGCAGTTGGCATTTCAGTAACGTCAAAACATTAATTTAGGTTTTAATTATCTGAATGACGTCCATAATTGAAAACTAACTTTGAAACAAACGCGGATGTTTTGCACGATGCCGCCCAGTTCTGGCAGTTGTACGTTCCCACGTTCGTTTCTGCCTCGAGGCTTCTGTGTGAGGCGCAGGCGTCCCTCAGGCTCCCCGGACACTCACGTGGGGCTGCCATGGGCGGCTCTGTCCTCCCAGCACCATCTGGGAGGAACACGCTTGAGTGGTCATTCGGCAGCGGGGCTGAGGTCCTGGTGTGCCCACCAAGTCCTGATCATTCCCTTACGAGCCAGTTTACAAAGCCGCCCTGTTCTTCCTGGAGGCTCTGTCCCAGGCAGGTCCCCAGCTCTGCTGCTGCAGCACCGTCTGTGCCCCGTGCCCAGAGCTGATCGTCCTCAGCATCTTATCCTTCTTCAAGTACCGCTCGACCTCCTAACTGCATTTATGTACTTTTACATAGTAGGATCTGGCACGTGTGGTCAGACAACATGCCTCCATAGAGCCTGCTGGAATCAGTCATTTTTGACCTGAGCTTTTTCTATAAATAATGTAATTTTTCCTTATCAAAAGCACTTAAAATCCTCCTGCAACATGTGACTCACTAGCAACTGTATGATGATGTTAAAGAAACAGGAATAAACTGCAATGAAGGTCGCTTGGGATGCTGGTCTCCGTTCCCTGCGTTTCTTACGGACCCTGGCACGATTGATGTACGTTTGTGACATTTACACATGATGGAATTAAATCAATTGTGCCAATAATTCAGGCCCAAATGATACTTTTCCTAAAATTCCTTTGGAGGAGAAATATGTCACAATGACAAGCTTTCAAATTACTAAAATATTTTAAACTCCCTGGTGGGTGCCATTTCAAATAGCTTGTTATTTACTATTTCATGGAATGTGCTCATGATGCATGGTCATAGATCTTCCCCGGGACCAGGAAATTGATTAATCATTGCATGTCCCCTTTAGCGCCGTGCCCGAAGGTCCCCCAGTTTCTGTTGTGCACGCCTTTTTATAGTTCAGACCTGTTTTTTTGAATGTGCTGTCTATTTTAGAGAGTTGGGATTTATTTCAAAGAATCACAATGAATTAGGGACTCAGCAAAGGTGTGTCATTTGGTTTGAAAATCAGAATGAACTTATCCACATTAGAGAAGTAATTGCCAGTCATGTCCATGGCTTCGAGCCCCTTCATGAGGGGCCAGGTTTTGCCAGTCATGAGCCTGGGGATTTCTGTGACATTCATAGCTTTTCACAGCATCAGAGAGTAACACTGTTCTTTTGTGTTTTCTATCATGGGCCAGATGGCCTGGAAAACATATCTCTGTTTCCATGACATTTGGTATAGATTTCTTGTACTAAGGGTGACCAAAAGAAATCTCTTGGCTTCAAATATTGTTTATCAAAGTAGTTTGTAAGCTTTGGGGATATCCAATTAATGGCTTTGGATGTGCGTGGTAAAGTTGACCTCCTACCATAAAATTGTGACATCAAACCCCAACACTTTCCTGGGGCTCTATACAGCTTTGGCTGAAGACCCAAGAGCCTGGCATGAGCAAGAAATGTCCCTTATGGTCACTTTCCTCCTTGCCCAAATATGCCCTCCTTTACTCTTAGCAAACCAAGGTGGCCATGGTGTCCCTAAAGCATTTCTTTTGGATGGCACTGGGGCATAAAAGACTCTGGGCCACTCTGAGGAGGTAGTTTTCATAAGAAATCCCCATCCTAATGCCCATACATAACCGTGAGCTGCCTTCTGTAGAGCCGTGTGGCTATAATCTGTCTACCCAGGGTTCTGCGCTCCACCTGGAGGTGACCTAGGGTAGGGTGGGTCCTTCCAGAGCAGAAGGAGAACACCACCATCCAAAAGACAGAACAACTCAGTGATAACTTTTGATCTGCATAACACAATGCCCAGTCTGCAGGCTTTGCAGCCACTACCCCTGAGACAGTCTCCAAGTAAAGCCCACTCCCCTATTCAATCAGAAAGCTGCTGCTCCCTGATGCAAAGGACAATAAAGAGCCATCAGTGAGCATGTTCAGCAAGGAGCGGCAGCACATGGTGCCTCTGTCTCCACAAACAGAGCATGAGATGAGCCCCTCTCACATCTGCAGAGAGGCCTTCTAGGATCCCAGCGCCATTAACTAACTATTGAGAAAGTGAGAGCATCACTTCTTTGAAAATGCTTTGCACTAATGCTATAAAATGTGTGGACTCCAAGTTAAAATGGCTATGAAATTATGTCTTTAACTTGTGCCTAGACAGCAACAGAATTATCTGCATCCCAGTGTCAGCACCAGCATCTCATCTAATTCTCTGGTGACTTCATGACACAGGAGAGTGCAGCGTCTCTCTGTGATCTTCGACCTGCATGGAAAACAGATTATTAACATCCTCTTACCTTTCACGTTACTCTTTGTATTTAGTCCCTGATTGTAGCTGATCAGTTGGTTCTGTGTAGAAGCCTGTGGTTTTATAAACAGTATTGAGTCTGTGCCATCTGTCATTAGGGCCTTGTACGTGAGACCCTTTATTGGTATCGCCCATGAGAAGAGTCGGTGTGTGAGCAGCAATTTGTCATGGGGTTCCAATTTGTCTTTTTAGGCTGAAGCATAGACATTCCCTGGAATTTATTTACTTTTCAAAAAGGCCTATAAAACGTACGCATTTCTGAGAGGGATGAGTAGACAGTCAATGCTAGGTGCTAGTCGTGAGACCCGTGTCCTGACACAGCAGGTGTCACTTCCTAGAGGCTGGGGAGACAGGCAGGCTTCTCTTCCCCGTTTCCATGAAGTTTTTCACTCAAATGGAGATAAATCTGAAATCTGAGCCCCAGGAGGCCTGTCTAGACTTGGTTCTAGAGTGTTTGACCTTCACGGTCTTCCTCAGTTCTCTCTTAGGTCCTCTCGGCCTGCCATTCGCGTCACCTGGCTTCGTCACGGAGTAAGCTCTTGGGATGTGCTATCATCACACTCTTCACACAGCGCCGAGGGAGGGGGCTGGGGGTAGTCGGGGCCTCCTGTGCTGGCAGCGGGCATGTGAACTCTGAATGAAGCCACGGTGTCCCTGATGGGTCTGACCCTCCCTCGCACGAGTAGGACCTCCTTCCATGAGGGGCTTTACTTATGCAGTCAGAAGAACCTCAGATATCTGCTGTTTGCTGGGGAACTTTGGACCTTCCCAGCTTCTGGACAATCGTTCAAGTTCAACACAGCCCCCCCCCACACGTAGGCAGGTCCTTCCTGCTGTTTCAACTGAGTCTTAAGAAGTAAGTCAGATTTTGACAGGCTTTTGAGGGGGAGACATGCTGAATCCTGCTGTCACGTGTCCTCCTCGCCCCCCACCAGGACAAGCCCCTAGAGTCCCCTCCGGGCCAGGGGCAGGCCAGGTGAGGGCACAGTCTCCTGTCCATTCAAGAATCTCCAAAGAGCTTTCCCATCTGCATTTGGGGCTGTCTGGCCCCGGCGCATGCTCCAGAGTATTGGGAAATACCTTCCCTGACAATGGCCTTTAATTTTAGAAGGCGGTTTTAATTTCCAACTCTTCTTTGATCTTCTGACTTTAGAACTCTCTCTTTTAAATGGGACTGTCCACACACCTTCCCCCACATTACAGTGACAACTTCTGAAATTGCGGTAGCTGTTTGAAGTGGAAGTCTGTTTTCTTAAGTCAGCAGATTGTTTCCTGCTGGTGTGCCTGCGGGTGTATGACATGTCGCAGGCGTGGGTGTGGCTCATGTGTTGGGTCCCCACTGGAAGGCCCTACCACTTTGCTTCCTTTCCAGGAGGTGGGTCTGTCTTCAGAAATCTTTTTGTCCTATTAAGTTGACACATATGAGAACTTACCACCAGATTATGGTTTGTCAGGGGTTCCATGCATGTCACTGCAGGGACACAGAGAGACATCGCCAAGCAGGAGAGCACATCTCCCCCAAACCATGCCACTTTGCTCACAAGGCTGGTTACCAATAATGTGTCCCATTCTATGACCAGATGGAGGTATAAGTTTATAATAACCTGAGGTCATTTCCTCTTGTCTCCCGTGAAAGAGAATGCATTTGTCCTGTATTTGTGAGAAACAATAGGTTAAGTCTGTTTGGTCTGATTATTACTTCTGCTATGGAAAATGCTCAGCTTGAACGAATGAGTAGAGCTGGTTGGGGCAGACCGGGGACACGAGGGGCAGGGAAGCAGGGTGGTTAGTTCTGAAGGGGGTGGCCCAGGATGAGAGGCTTGCTGCGAGGCAGGGAGAAGCCAAAGGGAAACAGTCGCGCGAGGGGAAAACAGGTCAGGTAAATTCAAAAGATCCAGTTGACGTGGAGAGAATTCTGTCAAAGCACAGGAACTTTAATACGATAGGAGGAGAGACAGAGAGCTTAAGACAGCCAAGTGTTTATTGAGCTGTCTAGAACTGTGCTGAACATGTCCAACACAACGAAAAAGACAAATACATACACACAATTAAGCAGTAATAGTTACTTCACCTATTTTTAACTTTTTATGATGGAAAAGTTCAACATAAAGAAAGGAGCACTGCACTTCACCCCCTTGTGCCCTTTTCCTGGCTTTAGCAGCTCTCTCAGGGCCAGTTCTGTTCATTGCTACTGCATACTCCACAGGTTATTTTGAAGCAAACCCCAGATTTTTACATAGATTTCATCTGTAAACATTCTAGCATCCATATGTAAGATATAAAGGTTTAACAAATACAGCTATGGGAACATATGCACACCTGAAAAACAATTCCTTAATATTGTCAGATAGCCTCCCAGTCCTGTTCAAGTCCTGGGTTGTTTTATCTTTCAGATGAGCATCCAAATCAGGTTTGCGCATTGCCCCCTGTTTATCTTTCTCCTGTTGAACGAATGAGTAGAGCTGGTTGGGGCAGACCGGGGACACGAGGGGCAGGGAAGCAGGGTGGTTAGTTCTGAAGGGGGTGGCCCAGGATGAGAGGCTTGCTGCGAGGCAGGGAGAAGCCAAAGGGAAACAGTCGCGCGAGGGGAAAACAGGTCAGGTAAATTCAAAAGATCCAGTTGACGTGGAGAGAATTCTGTCAAAGCACAGGAACTTTAATACGATAGGAGGAGAGACAGAGAGCTTAAGACAGCCAAGTGTTTATTGAGCTGTCTAGAACTGTGCTGAACATGTCCAACACAACGAAAAAGACAAATACATACACACAATTAAGCAGTAATAGTTACTTCACCTATTTTTAACTTTTTATGATGGAAAAGTTCAACATAAAGAAAGGAGCACTGCACTTCACCCCCTTGTGCCCTTTTCCTGGCTTTAGCAGCCCTCTCAGGGCCAGTTCTGTTCATTGCTACTGCATACTCCACAGGTTATTTTGAAGCAAACCCCAGATTTTTACATAGATTTCATCTGTAAACATTCTAGCATCCATATGTAAGATATAAAGGTTTAACAAATACAGCTATGGGAACATATGCACACCTGAAAAACAATTCCTTAATATTGTCAGATAGCCTCCCAGTCCTGTTCAAGTCCTGGGTTGTTTTATCTTTCAGATGAGCATCCAAATCAGGTTTGCACATTGCGCCCTGTTTATCTTTCTCCTGAGTCTCTTTCAATCTATAGGTTTCTCTCCTTCTTCTACACTAATTTTTTTTCTTGTGTTTTAAGGAAATCAGTTTCTTCATGACGGTGCAGGTTGCCATAGTCTGGATACACATGTTCATGCCTGTGCTGCCTCGACGTGTTCCTCTCCCCTGTGTTTTTCGGACATGTGTAGTCCTATCTGCAGGCGCTATCAGGTTTACGTTTGGTTAGAGCTTCCTCGTTGAGTTCCTTCCATCAGGAGGCGTGTAAAGTATGGTCATTGGGCTTTTGTGATGCGAGCAGATGATTTGCTTCGATCCGACATTCCCTTAGGGATTGCTAGATGACTGGTGGCTTAATTCTATCATTTTGCTTTCATTTACTAGCTTGACTGCTTTTATAAAGAGAAACTTATCCTCATAAACTCTTTGGTTCCCTTGAGGTCTAGTGTGAACAGCAAACACAGGACAATGCTCGATGCTGTCCCTTTAATATCAATTTTCAAAATAATGTATTGGTTCCCTAGCATCCTCCAAAGACGACTGATTCATTATGCACTCCTGGATTTAAACGCAATTTTGTATTTTAATCAATTTTAGTTTTCTTCTCTATCCAGTAAAAGACAGTGATAGAGGATGTCTCATTCTTGGTGGTGGTTGGTTAATGATCCCAGGCACGAGGTGAACATTATCAAAACGTAGGTGCACGTCTAAGACATTTTTCTTGAATTATTTTTGGGCATTTGTTCTATTTCGTTGCTTTGAGTTTCCCTGTTGGAGACTCCAAGTACACGCTCTGGTTCTTCTCTGCTGTCCTCCCGAGTCACTGTCTTCGTCCTTCCTGTATGTGTTGACGGTATTTTCTGACTGCTCCTTTCATCTACTTCTCTGAAGACATTGTCTGTGACATTTATTCACTCCTGTGTTCCTTCTCATTTGTTTTTCATTTCTTTCTTTTTTTTTTTTCCTGACCAGTAAGGGGATTGCAACCCTCTGCACAGTGTGGTCTGCACCGCGCTCAGCCAGCGAGTGCACCGGCCATCCCCATATAGGATCCGAACCCGCAGCCTCGGCGCCACCAGCACCGCACTCTCCCGAGTGAGCCACGGGGCCGGCCCTGTTTTTCATTTCTAATTGTTTCCCTTTTGTTTCTAATTATGTCCTGGATTTTCTCAGACCTTTCTTTAAATCTTTCCTTTTTTAATATTCTTATTTCCTCAGTTTTTCTATTCTGATGTGTGCTGCTGTTTTATAGCACCTATCATTTTCCTTTAAAAAATTTAGCTCATTTTGGGGCAGTTAATATTTTCTCCAGACTCTTGGGCGTGTCTCTTGGCCTCTCCTCTGCTGGCCGGTGGGACGTGACTCTGCCCGCTAGTCTCTGTTCTTGCAGCAACTGTTTGTGGGCTGGACTGTGACGGTTTGGGTTTATTTCTGTCTAAGTGGGTGACGTGAAGGGAGGTGGCCTGGGATGATGTCCCCGTGTCTTGGCTCTGGGGGTCCCTGCCAGTGTCTGTGATTACTATGGGATGTGGGGCCTTTGGAGATCGGCCTCTGCTTGCAGCCTCACCCTCACCTGGGTGGATCTCCCCTCCCCGTGGCCTGGTGTCCCCGCCTGTTTGATTTAGATCGTGCTCACAGCGGTTTCCCTTTAGTACTGAGTTTTATCCGGAATGGAGCCTTCACAGACCCAGCCACCCTGCCCGCCCAGCCCTCCTAGGCCCCCTTGGCTCCTCTGCAGTTTGGAGCCCGCGAGTGCCCCAGCTTCAGCTGCTCTGCGATTAGCCTGCTGGGCCACCGAGGCGGGGACGACCCTCTCAGCATAGGGACTTCTGTTCGCGGCGCTCCCAGGCTTGCCAGCACCTAAGACCGAAGGACAGACCACCAAGTAGGCCCCTGGGTCTGTGCACCCACAGTTTGAGTTCTCAGGGACGCGTCTCCCCTGAGATCGTGAAGGTGCAGTCAGTGGCTTCTGTTCTGTTGCTCGATAATAGGATTTCCTACCCTCTTAACACTGTCACAATGGGGGGTTAAGTTTCTAATACATGGTCTTTGGGGGACACAATTCAATCCAAAGAGATCACCATCATCACCATCATCACCATCATCACCATCATCACCATCACCATCACCATCATCACATCATCATCATCATCACCATCACCATCATCATCACCATCACCATCACCATCATCACATCATCATCATCATCACCATCACCATCATCATCACCATCACCACCATCACATCATCATCACCATCACCATCATCATCACCATCACCATCATCACATCATCATCATCACATCATCATCACCATCACCATCATCATCACCATCACCATCACCATCATCACATCATCATCACCATCACCATCATCATCACCATCACCATCATCACATCATCATCATCATCACCATCACCATCATCATCACCATCACCATCACCATCATCACATCATCATCACCATCACCACCACCATCACCATCATCATCATCACATCATCATCATCACCATCACCATCACCATCACCACCATCATCACATCATCATCATCATCATCACATCATCATCATCACCACCACCATCATCATCATCACCATCACCATCACCACCATCATCACATCATCATCATCATCATCACATCAT